>NC_041380.1:72670778-72773315 GCF_002162155.2 Triticum dicoccoides | reverse complement strand
CTAGTTCTGTCAAGTTTTCAATGTGATGGACCGCGGGTAATATTGATAAAAGTACAAGGTTATATGTTAGAAAATCATAATAGCCAAAAACTGAATAGGCTAAGGTACACAATATTTATGCAAAGTAAAGTTTTTTTTTTGCAAGTATGGTATAATCTAGCTTATGAAAATCTGGCCCGCCAAAACTGTGTGCATTCCCCGCCAAAAAAAAAACAGACAATTCGTGCATTGATACGTTACCCTCTACCAGGGTATTGGATTGTTATTTATGTTTGATTAAATTTCTTGGGTTGGTAATGACATGCATTTTTGTTGAACCAAAGATGAGATCATAATGTTGTTAACAAAAAAGAAGTAGGCCAGCTTCGGTACGGGAGCAGTGACAGAGGTATGTGGTTGTTTGATGGTCCATGGACCTCAATGTAATTTTTATTATGTTTGCAGTGAGTTATACTTTCAGTGTATCTTTATAATAAATCTGATCCTTTTTAGGAGAAAAGTACATAGGTAATTTCTGGTTAAAAATAGTACATATGCATTTAGAATGAAACCGATATAACAAGGATTAAACCAACTAAGTCCACCGATTATGCCTAGGGTACTTTTTGTTTAAGTATCATCGTGCATGCAGCTCCACCAATTCTAGCTCGCGTTGTTGGTGGCATTGCAGGCCTTTCTGACTTCGCCGGGGCCAGTCCCGGTGAGCACCTCAATGCCTCCCATCTTCACCATAGCCCCCGCAAACCTGACCATCCACGCGATAGGGTTGGCGGCATTGTCGGCCACCATGGCCGCTGTCTTGTTGCCGGTCGTTGGCGTCTCATCCATTAGCGTCTGGTCTGACGTGAACAACACCTGCCCAGAGGCCACGTTTTTGTAGAACTGGTTGCTCAGCTTGTTCGGGTCTGTCACACGGTTGTTGCTCACGGAGATGAACCCCCCGCCATTCCTCGGAGGCGGGCACACCTTCTTCAGCTCTGTCGCGAAGGTGGCGTTCATAGTGGGGTCGACAGTAGGGTACAACCGCGGGGTGACGAAGTTGCAGTGCGTGAGGCCGAAGGAGTGCGCGCCGGGAGAGCACCACTAGGTCCTCGGCGTTGAGGCCCTTGGCGGCGAAGCTGTCAAGGAGTCTTGGAGCTGAAACGCGGGCGATGGGATGCCCTGGAAGACCTCGTCGGCGATTGACTGGAAGCCATCCAGGCGGCCGGATGGCATGTGGAAGGTGAACCCGCCCAAGGTGCAAGTGGAGTCGCGCGCCGCAAAGGCCAGGATGTCGGCACAGGAGACGACGCCCGGGCAGACGGCCTCCACGGCATCCTTGATCTTGTTCACGGCTTCGTATCCGCGCAAAGGGATTGTTGTTTTCTCAGTCTCTGGCTTGTTGGCCGTCGGGTCTAGCAGAATGGAGGCATCGCAACCCTGTAAAAGTCATTTAATTATAAATATATGTTTCCGATTTCTGCATATTTTTGTTAGTAAAAGTTGATAGAATAAATACATTGCATAAACATGAAAATCAAGAAAAGTCTGATTGTACTATTTTCACCTAGACAGTTTTATTCTACTCTTGAATGTTAAAAAAAATGAGACCAACCCAAAGGCTAACCCTTGTTGGCTTTTCTTTATAGGAGAAACTCCGTGAGCACCGCGCGTTCGTGCCGGGACTCGAACTTGGGCGGGCTGGCAGAAACCTCAGCTGCCCAGCCAACAGGTCGACGCCCCGTCCTCTTCTACTCTTGAATGTTAGTAGTTAAAATTAGAAACTTCAATGCATGCTTTCGAGATAGTCTCACGTATTCAAGAAAGGATATAGGAGTAGTATATGTTTGTATAGAATGAAAATGTCACATATGAAATTTATTTAGATTTTCGAATGGAATCCAAAGTGTTTCAAACTGCCGTGGCATGTGTTTCGATAAAGGTACATACCCTGACAAAGCAATCGTGGAAGAAGAGGCGAACAAAGGCAGCACCAATGGTGGGGTCACTGCGGATCATGCCTTGGACGACGTTCCTCACCGTGTCCTCGGCTTTTGGGCACGACGAGTTGTAGAAGCTGTACTGCAGCCCGGCGGCGTTCGACACAGAGCTCAGCGCAGCGGCCATGAACGCCATGAGCACCACAACCTTGTTGGCTGCCATCGCGTACTATTTGTGTGTGTTTACTGAAAGAGACTTGCTGTAAGTGCTTGATGGTGACAATAGTGTGGTTTCGATGAGTATTTATAGATCACGAATCATCGTAAGACTACGAGGACGAACACGCTCATGCATGACCATAATTAATTAGCTAGTGTGTTCACTGGGTACAAAGAATATGTTCGAATGATTAGGAGGTTACCGTACCACACAGGTAGTTGAATTATTTGCAGCTAGAGACGCGTTGACAATGCCACATGATAGCGTATTTTTTCATGGAGGATTAGTAAAATCACAACTACACAATTAATCTGGATGATTAGTTTGTTACAGCATGTGGACTTTTTTTGGGTGGGGACAGCATGTTGACTTTTTTTTCCAGAACGAAGGCTCGCGAAGAGCCCGACTTTGGATTAACCCACAAAAGAAAAAAAAAACCATCAACCGGTCAGAAATACAAACTCTGGATTACAACCCCGAGACAAACCAAATAGAAACAAGAAAAAAAACGGCACGATACAATGGCACCGAGAGCAGCTCACATGCCAGAGATACAACAAACTAAAAAAGATCAACAAGAGGCACCTAGCTTGAGGATGACAAGGCCTCTTGCTCGCGCGAAGCCGAGGAGAAGGGAAATGCCGGCAAAGGAGAGGAAGATCAGATGACCGAAAGGACAACCGTTGCCACAACACCTGGGACCCTGACGGAAACACCACCCTCCAGATCCATCGTTGAAGAAGGCTCCTGCCTCCTCGCCTGGCTCGAAAGGCATCGCACCGTTGACAAATGGACACGTTCACCCTAGAACCTGGATGAGTGGCACCGAAGGCAGCCACAGTATTGGAACCAGGCAGTCTCGTCCTGCCGTCAACTTCTCACCTGGAGCAGAACATCATCGAAAACCAAGGACCCAGGCGTGCAAGAGGAGAGCTGCCAGAATGGACTAAGGAACAACAGCCAGGACCAAGATCAAATTGAGGAGCTTTTACACAACCGGCTCGCTGGAGTGACACTGCCGGAAGGAATCCCTATCCCCTCCTGTCCAGTAACCACGGGCACCAAACTAGGATCACTACAGCCACACGGTGAGCACTCAAAATGGCCTGAACCAGGGGGACACCACCACCATTGGAGTTATGCTGCTGCCGCAGACACCCACCGCACACATCACAACAAAGTCCAACTTCCCACCTTGCTCTCTAAGTAGCGCCTTCAAGAAGGATACGACGCCAAGGGCGTCGCTGCCGCCCAACAACGTCGGGGTTTTCACCTGGGAGGCACAAGGGGAAAGGGGGCGAGGAATATATACCTGATAGACGCTCCAGGTAGGTGCGCGGCGCTCGCGGGCGTCGCCACCGTCACAGCCAGACGAGCTGGCTAGGGATTTCTCCTGTCTATATTCCCGTCACTGCTCCCACCCGGAAGAGAACTGACGTCAAGGATGAAGCAGGCCAGAGCAGAGGGGAGGGACTTGCCGAATCCACAACTGAGGTTGGAAGGCGGCCATATCTAGCGCCGCTGAAGCCGAAGCGGAAGCTGCCACCGCCACGCCCTAGCCCGCATCCACCAGATAGCTCGCCGTCCACACGGTCGAGGGCACCGGCCCGCACATGCGCCACCATGCGCCGAGGATCCGGTGGCGCCAATCCAGCCGGGGCCGCCGCCCTGGGTCCCGAGGCCCCCCGCGAGCGATGTGGAGTAGCAGGAGAGGCCCCGCCGCCACCTTCTGTTGGGGGACGCAGTATTTAAAAAAATTCCTACGGTCACGCAAGATCTATCTAGGAGATGCATAGCAACGAGAGGGGAGAGTGTGTCTACGTACCCTCATAGACCGAAAGCGGAAGCGTTAAGTAATGCGGTTGATGTAGTCGAACGTCTTCGTGATCCAACCGATCCAGTACCGAACGCACGACACCTCCGCGATCTGCACACGTTCAGCTCAATGACGTCCCTCGTACTCTTGATCCAGCAAAGGCCGAGGGTGAGTTTCGTTAGCACAACGGCGTGTTGACGGTGATGATGAAGTTACCGATGCAGTGCTTCACCTAAGCACTATGACAATATGACCGAGGTGGAAAACTATGGAGGGGGACACCACACATGGCTAAAGATCAACTTGTGTGTCTATGGGGTGCCCCCCTCCCCCGTATATAAAGGGGGGGAGGAGGAGGAGGGCCGGCCTCAAGGGGCACGCCCAAGGGGGAATTTCTACTCCTAGTAGGAGTAGGTTTCCTCCTTTCCTAGTCCAGGTAGGAGAAGAAGGAAGGACATGGAGAGGGAGAAGGAAAGAGGGGGGCGCCACCCCCTCCTAGTCCAATTTGGACCGGCCCATGGGGGGCGCGCTGCCTCCCCTTGTGGCCCTTATCTCCTTTTCACTAAAGCCCAATAAGGCCCAATACTTCCCTCTGGTGAATTCCCATAGCTCCCCAGTTCTCCGAAAAATACCCGAATCACTCGAAACCTTTCCGATGTCTGAATATAGCCTTCCAATATATGAATCTTTACTCTCGACCATTTCGAGACTCCGTCATGTCCGTGATCTCATGCGGGACTCCGAACAAACTTCGGTCATCAAATCACATAACTCATAATACAAATCGTCATCCAACGTTAAGCGTGCGGACCCTACGGGTTCGAGAACTATGTAGACATGATCGAGACACATCTCCGGTCAATAACCAATAGCGGAACCTGGATGCTCATATTGGCTCCTACATATTCTACGAAGATCTTTATCGGTCAAACCGCATAACAACATATGTTGTTCCCTTTGTCATTGGTATGTTACTTGCCCGAGATTCGATCGTATCATCATACCTAGTTCAATCTCGTCACCAGCAAGTCTCTTTACTCGTTCCGTAATGCATCATCCCGCAACTAACTCATTAGTCACATTGCTTGCAAGGCTTATAGTGATGTGCATTACCGAGAGGGCCCAGAGATACCTCTCAGACAATCGGAGTGACAAATCCTAATCTCGATCTATGTGAACTCAACAAACACCATCAGAGACACCTGTAGAGCATCTTTATAATCACCCAGTTACGTTGTGACGTTTGATAGCACACTATGTGTTCCTCTGGTATTCAGGATTTGCATAATCTCATAGTCATAGAAACATGTATAAGTCATGAAGAAAGCAATAGCAATAAACTAAACAATCATAGTGCTAAGCTAACAAATGGGTCTAGTCCATTACATCATTCTCTAATTATGTGATCCCGTTCATCAAATGACAACACATGTCCATGGCTAGGAAACTTAACCATCTTTGATTAACGAGCTAGTCAAGTAGAGGCATACTAGGGAGACTCTGTTTGTCTAAGTATTCACACATGTACTAAGTTTCCGGTTCATACAATTCTAGCATGAATAATAAACATTTATCATGATATAAGGAAATATAAATAACAACTTTATTATTGCCTCTAGGGCATATTTCCTTCGGTCTTCCACCTGCACTAGAGTCAATAATCTAGTTCACATCGTCATGTGATTTCACACCAATAGTTCGCATCTTTATGTGATTAGTTCACATCTTCATGTGACTAATACCCAAAAGGGTTTACTAGAGTCAATAATCTAGTTCACATTGCTATGTTATTAACACCCAAAGAGTGATCATGTTTTGCTTGTGAGAGAAGTTTAGTCTACAGGTCTGCAACATTCAGATCCGTATGTATTTTGCAAATTTCTATGTCTACAATACTCTACACGAAGCTACTCTAGCTAATTGCTCCCACTTCCAATATGTATCTAGATCGAGACTTAGAGTCATCTAGATCGGTGTAAAAAGCTTGCATCAATGTAACTTTTTACGACGAACTCTTTTATCACCTCCATAACCGAGAAATATTTCCTTAGTCCTCTAAGGATAATTTTGACTGTTGTCCGTTGATCTACTCCTAGATCACTATTGTACTCCCTTGCCAAAATCATGCTAAGGTATACAATAGGTCTGGTACACAACATAGCATACTTCATAGAACCTATGACTAAGGCATAGGGAATGACTTTTCATTCTCTTTCTATTTTCTGCCGTGGTCGGGTTTTGAGTCTTTACTCAATTTCACACCTTACAACTCAGGCAAGAACTCCTTCTTTGACTGATCCATTTTGAACTCCTTCAAAATCTTATCAAGGTATGTACTCATCGAAATTCTTATCAAGCGTCTTGATCTATCTTTATAGATCTTGATGCCCAATATGTAAGTAGCTTTACAGGTAATTCTTTCTTTGAAAAACTCCTTTCGAATTCTCCTTTATGCTTTCCTGAAAATTCTACATCATTTCTGATCAACAATATGTCATTCACATATACTTATCAGAAAGGCTGTAGTGCTCCCACTCACTTTCTTGTAAATACAGGCTTCACCGCAAGTCTGTATAAAACTATATGCTTTGATCAAATCATCAAAGAGTATATTCCAACTCCGAGATGTTTGCACCAGTCCATAGATGGATCGCTAGAGCTTGCACACTTTGTTAACACCTTTAGGATTGACAAAACCTTCTGGTTGCATCATATACAACTCTTTTTTAATAAATCCATTAAGGAATGTAGTTTTGATATCCATTTGCTAGATTTCATAAAATGCGGCAACTGCTAACATGATTCAGACAGACTTTTAAGCATCGATACGAGTGAGAAAATCTCATCGTAGTCAACACCTTGAACTTGTCGAAAACCTTTTGCGACAATTCGAGCTTTGTAGATAGTAACACTATTATCAGCGTTCGTCTTCCTCTTGAAGATCCATTTATTCTGAATGGCTCACCGATCATCGGGCAAGTCAATCAAAGTCCATACTTTGTTCTCATACATGGATCCCATCTTAGATTTCATGGCCTTAAGCCATTTCATGGAATCTAGGCTCATCATCGCTTCCTCATAGTTCGTAGGTTCGTCATGGCCTAGTAACATGACTTCCAGAACAGGATTACCGTACCACTCTGGTGCGGAACGTACTCTGGTTAACCTACGAGGTTCGGTAGTAACTTGATCTGAAGTTTCATGATCATCATCATTAACTTCATCACTAATTGGTGTAGGCATCACTGGAACTGATTTCAGTGATGAGCTACTTTCCAATTCGAGAGAAGGTACAATTACCTCATCAAGTTCTACTTTCCTCCCACTCATTTCTTTTGACAGAAACTCCATCTCTAGAAAGGATCCACTCTTAGCAACAAAGATCTTGCCTTCGTATATGTGGTAGAAGGTGTACCCAACAGTTCCTTTTGGGTATCCTATGAAGACACACTTTTCTGATTTGGGTTTGAGCTTATCAGGCTGAAACTTTTTCACATAAGCATCACAACCCCAAACTTTAAGAAACGACGGCTTAGGTTTCTTGCTAAACCACAGTTCATACAGTGTCATCTCAATGGATTTTTAGACGGTGCCCTATTTAACATGAATGCAGCTGTCTCTAATGCATAACCCCAAAACGATAGTGGTAAATCGGTAAAAGACATGATAGATCGCACCATATCTAATAAAGTATGGTTATGACGTTCAGACACTCCATTACGCTGTGGTGTTCCAGGTGGCGTGAGTTGCGAAACTATTCAACATTGTTTCAACTGAAGGCCAAACTCGTAACTCAAATATTTCTGCTCTGCGATCAGATTGTAGAAACTTTATTTTCTTGTTACGATGATTCTCCACTTCACTATGAAATTCTTTGAACTTTTCATACATTTCAGACTTGTGTTTTATTAAGTAGATATACTCATATATGCTCAAATCATCTGTGAAGGTCAGAAAATAATGATACCCGCCGCGAGCCTCAACACTCATTGGGTCGCATACATCGGTATGTATTATTTCCAGTAAGTCAGTGGCTCGCTCCATTGTTCCGTAGAATGGAGTCTTAGTCATCTTACCGATGAGTCATGGTTCGCAAGCATCAAATGATTCATAATCAAGTGATTCCAAAAGTCCATCCGCGTGGAGTTTCTTCATGCGCTTTACACCAATATGACCTAAATGGCAGTGCCACAAGTATGTTGCACTATCATTCACTAGTACAGCAAGCTCCTAAACAAACGGTTTTAACCCCTTTCCGCGACGGCATTTGGAACCGTCGCCAAGTGAGTGTGAGCGATAGGGGGGGTCCTTCCCACACGATCCTGAAACCATCGGGGATATGCCCTCCTGGCACACATGTTCGGCAAAATGAGATCGTGTGCGACCGGCGAGCGCTCAAATACGGAAATACGTACAATAGAGCTAAAAAAATACAATTATACGGCAAAATTGTTTCCGGTCGCAAGTACATCCCACACAGTTAGTCCCCGCTAAACGTTTCCGTTCGCATGACATCCCACACAGTTGCTCCAAGGAAAACGTTTCCGTTCATAGGTACATCACACACAATTTTTCCCGTTAAATTGCTTGCATTATTGAATATATCACACACAATTCATGGAAGAAACTGTGTGGCAAAGGCTGTGCATCACACACAATTTTCATGTGGTAAACTTTTGAGCAAGGTGGCCTAATGCAAACAGTTTTCAAGAGAAAGTCGTGTGTGATTGTTCATTGATCCAACACGGTTTATTCCTAGAAACGGTGTGCGCAGCCTGAGGTCATCGCCCACAGTATTTTTTTCAACAACCGTTTGCAATAGCAAAACCCAATTAGTAGGCTAATTATCCGATTATTCATAATCCATTTATTAATATAATTGACAGTTCATATTAAGCACACAATATATTTCATTTTCATAATTGAAATACATCAGAGTACAACATCATATAGCTTCAGCACTCAGCTACCCCATTACACAACTACACCAGGACCAAGTTTCACATGCAACATCTATAATCTTTCGAAATTAGCATCATAGATGGTACATAGACAAATGTATCTCATCTGGAAAACTGCTGAAGCAGAAGGCGAATATTGAGCCTTCATTGATGCTGAAGGTCTTTGTAACTTTAGGCCAGTGCCTGTGGATGATTGACCATCCATCCTACATCCTCTTCAGGAACACTTCAATATTGAACCTTGGGTGTTGTATGAATACCTTCCTCGCCTCCTGACCATACAGGTGGTTTGAGAGGTAATCATCAGTGAACTGCTTTGGAAAGGCCTGAAAAACAAGGATGTGCATAAATATCTTCTCTATATTGAAAATAGGGCAAAGGAATAAAAAAGGCAAGGTATAATAGTTAGTACCATCCTGTAGTGAACTGATGTCTTCTTCATTGTGCAGATAAAGATCTTGTTGTTTTTTGTCGCTAATTTCTTTATCCTAAGAATCTTTCTAAGTTTCTTGACTTGACTGATATTCATGGACAACTCATTTCTCCATATGAAAAAAGGGTCGAACAGTGGGTCAAAACCTCTGACAGCAGGACCTACATGTGCAAGACCAAATTGTTAAAAACCTAAATATTAGAATGGTTCCTGCAATTGCACAATAATGTGCTATTAGACAACGGACCATGCACGTGCTAACCTCGATTGTAAACCTCAGTGCTTCCCATTGTTTCCCTGCAACGCATATAAGGTAGTTAGTCATCAGGTTAAGTAAGGGTTCACATGCTATCAGTAAAATATTTTGATGAAAAATAATCACATTACAGATTTATCAGATTAATTGAAGCCACGCGGAAACCCATTTATCCAAACCAAGCATGATTAAGAACTAGGAAATATAGCACTTGTATATGTTTCTCATGTATTAAGTGCAGCCAAATTCGATGTATTCCTCACATGCACAACAATACAAAATTCTACCCACGACAATTGGACATCGTATTGCAGAATTGAACCAAGCAGTTAACTAAACACCACAACAAATGAACCAAACATTAACTGAGCACCACATTGCACAATATAACACACTCCTAATAGAATATCAGACAGTTAACCAAACAGTTAACTACATCCAATTGTAGCAATTGTATTTGTTTCTCATGTATTTACTACAGCCAAATCCAATTTATTCCTCACATGGTATACAATAACAGAATGCACCCGCAATTTTGTAAAGATAAATTCGATTTATTTCTCACATGGAAGACAATACAAAATTGTAGCCTGAAGAATTGAACACCACATTTGCAGAATTGAACCAAACAGTTAACTGAAGATGACAACTAATTAACAAAACAGTTAATAAGTGAGCACCACACTTCACGGCATATAGAACATATACACTAGAGCAAAAGATTGCATGGTAAAATTAGATAGCACAATTCACTAGAATTTGTGAAGGAAAGGCAGGAGCAGCACACGCAATGGGTAAACCGAGCATGCTTAACCGGCGTAGCTAGCAAATGGCAAGGTGCTCCTTCAAGATCTGGTGGTCGGCACGAATGGCAGCCATCGCGACCTCATCCGCGCATGCGGCCGTGATTTGCTTCTCCGCTGCCAAATGCTCCCTGAGGTCCTGGCTATACTGCATGCACCATGGCTTAGGCCGGTGCTTATTTGGTGGAGGGGTCGATGATTTGGGTGGAAGGTGTCGCGCTCGCGCCCGTGGTAGGGGCATGTAGAATGTGGAAGGAGGAGGAGGATGGGGGTCGGGTGTGGATTACGTGCTTGAATAGGCGAGGCCGAGGAGCGTGAAGGAGGGTCGCCGGCGAGGAGGCGGCGGTGCTGCAAGCAAGGAGTGAAGACTTCAACTTGAAAAGGAAGGCAGAAAGAGGGGAAATGTGGCTTTTGGTAAGGGGAAGGGGGCGGGGGAGGTAGATATTTCCATGGAAGCCAAAAATTTGGAATCGCTTCAGCCAAAAAACTGGCGCGCAAAGTGTCATCAAACACGGTCCCTTATTCAGACACGGTCCAAACATATTTTGTGCTGCATCTCACACGGTCGGTTATAATAAACTGTGTGGGATCTACTTGATTTTTCGTCTTGATTTGAATTACATAATGGGGTCACAGCGGCCATGGACGGTGTTTGAATTGCTAGACCTTTTATCTGTAGTGATCATAAAAGAATTCGAATTATTCTAGGTTCGCTTGGACATTTTTATGCATTAAGTGAGTTTTCAATGTATTTATGTGCATAATTCAAATTTGAACTACATGCACATGCTCCAGTGCATATAAATTCTTTGAAAAAACAAATATGTGTCCATGGTTGCATGCTTAGGTCCCATGCAAGAAATGGGAATGAATTTCAAATACCATGGCACTGTTGCTTGCCGGCACAACATTGGGATGCCTGGTTTTAAAATTCTAGTAAATCCAAAACTCGTCTGAAATTCATAAAACTTGGCATGCTATCATGAAGTGGCATCAACATGTCATGGTACAAATTTTGTCCCATTTGGGGCAGGTTTGGGTATATGCTTCTCACAAACTGGAGCTTCTCACAACAAGCATGATGATTTTCGGTAGGGAACGTCCCACCTTTGGGGACGAAACGATATCCATTGCCTCTTATTGCTTTCAATTTTTTTTCTCGTGTCAACATATAACAACAGGAGTGTTGTGTGATATTTTGTGATTTTTCAGGATTCGTTTGGACATTTTTATGCATTAACTGAGTTTTCAATGCATTTATGTGCATAATTCAAATTTGAACTACATGCACATGCTCCAGTGCATATAAATTGGTTGAAAAATCAAATATGTGTCCTTGGGTGCATGCTTAGGTCCCATGCAACAAATGAGAATGAATTTCAAACACCAGGGCACCATTGATTGCTGGCAAAACATTGAGATGCCTGGTTTTTAAATTCTAGTAAATCCAAAACTCGTCTGAAATTCATGAAACTTGGCATGCTATCATGGAGCGACATCAACATGTCATGGTACAAATTTTGTCCCATTTGAGGCAGGTTTGGGTATATGCTTCACACAAACCGGAGTTTCTCACAACAAGCATGATGGTTTTCGGTAGGGAATGTCCCACCTTTGGGGATGAAACGATATACATTGCCTCTTATTGCTTTCAATTTTTTTTCATGTCAACATAGAACTACAGGAGTGTTGAGTGAACTTTTTTGATTTTTTGGGGTTCGTTTGGATATTTTTATGCATTAGCTGAGTTTTCAATGCATTTATGTGCATAATTCAAATTTGAACTACATGCACATGCTCCAGTGCATATAAATTGGTTGAAAAATCAAATATGTGTCCTTGGGTGCATGCTTAGGTCCCATGCAAGAAATGAGAATGAATTTCAAACACCAGGGCACCGTTGATTACCGGCAAAACATTGAGATGCCTGGTTTTTAAATTCTAGCAAATCCAAAATTCTATTGACCATTCACGTGATGCTACGTGTCTTGGTTTTAATGGTTGTAGGAGGTGCCATGCGGACAGCTGCTTGACCTTGACTGAACGGGAGGTGTGCGAACGCCATCCGGTGCGCAGGCTGACTGAGAGGCGTGCAAGCTGTCCTCGAGTGCGTAGGCTCACCGGGAAGCGTGCGAGCTGTACGCTGCGTAGGCTCACTAGGAAGCGAGCCCTTTGACTTCCATGGCCGTCCGCCTTTCTCGCTTCCTCTCCATTAATGGCGCCCAAGCCGAAGTTTAATTCACTTTTTAAATATAGAACACTCATCGCAAACGTTTTAGTTAGAACACCCGTATGCAAACCGACAGCTTCCCCAGGAAGCCATGAGAAAATGTGCCGAGCAGGATTTCTGCAGCTCTTGATCGCAAACGATTTAGATAGAATACCCATATGCGAAGGGAGAGCAGCGCAAGATTTGTTCATCCCTTCAACGCAAACGGTTGTTTTGGATGACCCGTGTGCAACCACGTACAAAAAATTCGGTAAGATTTGCATCTGTCATATTGGGTATGTTGCCATTTGTCAAACTAGAAATATTTACATTTGTTGATCTAGTAACGTTGCCATTTGTCAATCCTTGTAACACTGCGATTTGTCAAAATATACAGCTAGAAATCATTAGCACTATGTAATTTTTGCAACTAAAATTGAATAATTAAGCATGGATTTCATCCATAGATTAATCAGTCGTTCTTAATTTATACAAACAGTTCAACTCGACAACTGAACCGACCAAACTTCTCCCCAATTGTTGCCAACCACGTACTGAAATAGCTAGTTCAACTGTATATACAAGCTAATTTTAAGTATGTTGTACAGTTCGACCACACATCTATAGTCAGATGAACTGAACAGAATAGCCCCTAAATACTACTACTACCATGAAGGGGCTTTGTGCTACTTCCGGCAGCTTCTCCTCTGCCGAGTGCGCTCAGTAAGAGGCGGCGGAGGAGGAGGAGCCTACCAACGAGCTGGACAAATGTAATATGGTGCCTGCCGCTGCTGCACGTTCAGCGATGCTCGCCAGCTCGAACGCCCACTGCCGCTCCAGACAATCCCTCTCGAAGCGGCCGAACTGCTCGTAGATCTCCTGATTCCTCGCCTCTGTGTCGGCGTGTGTTGCGGCCACGGCGGCGGTAAGACTCTTTGCGTGCTCGACGAGGCGCTCCTCCTCCTCCCGCAGGAACTCGATGTAGCGCGCAAGGTCGCTGACGTACGTGCGGGCCTCCACCTCCGCCTCCCTCCTTCGGGCGGCGGTGGCGGAGCGGGTGATGATCCCGGGGGTCGACGGTGGGCTGGCGGCCACGGTGGCCGACGATGGGGTGGCGGTCACGACAGCCACCTCCCGCCTTCGGGCCGCGGCGGTGGAGCGGGAGATGGCCCTGGCTTTCGAAGGTGGTGTGGCGGCAACGGCGGCCAGCAACAGCAGCCGACCGGCAGCGGCGGCGGAGCGTGTGGTGGGTGTTCCACGCACACCCAACAGGGACGCCACACGCACTACACTACGCCGGGGACTGCGCCGCCGCCGCGGTGTAGCCTCCCAGTTGGAGCTGTCCTCTGATGATGGCAGAGTGGTTGAGCAATGACGACGGACCGGTGCCATTAGCGATTGTGGGAGAAGCAGACAAGATAAGCTACATGTAGGGAGGGGAAAATGCGACGCCGGACTCGCCGGCCGTGAGGTTTTTTTATAGCAGGCCAGCAACCATTGGGATTTTGGGGGATTTCACCGAGTCGGGCGGGAAGCTTGCGCGTGAACCTGCGAGGTTGCATGGGAACGGGCTCACCGATGATTCATTGGCGCCACCATTTGGCCAAGAGAACGCCCCCGCGCACTGCGCAATCTTGCGATGTAAGCCGTCTGTGGCATCGAGGTGACAAGACGTGCGAGAGGAGGACGAGAGGACACGTACACATACAGTTAATAAAAAACGTTTGCGATTTAATTAGCTACTATACCCATGTCCTGGTTTATAAGTAGGATTTAACTAATAAAATACGAATGCATGTCGCCATAGATTATATCGTTGGAGTCGTATTTGAACATAGTTTCCAGCTATACAATTTTTGTAACATGCATTAACACTTTTTTGGTTAAATTTAAGGTTATACACCAGCAAGCGTTTGCCCGCAATACACATGGTTATTCCATCACAAAAAGCTCTAATGGATCAACTGTCTACCATGTATCACACACGCAACTCTAATCTGATTCGTGCTTGATGTCTCCGACATCGCTCGCATAGTTCGTCTTATTTGCCACGTATCTCTGTGCCGTCCTCTCCTCGTGTCCCTCGGCAAGCTCTGCTCACCGTTAGGCGCTGCGGCGCGCTCTGTCGCATCCGTTGGCGCGCCCTGCTTGCGTCCCCCAGCGTGCTCGGCTTGTGGACAACTTTTCCTTGAGGCGACCGCGGAGTGCTCTGCTCGCATCCCTCCGCGCACGCTCTGCCAGCGGTTGGGCGTGCGCACGATCATGTTGGGGGCCCCATATGCATGCGGTTGCACCGCGTGCGTTCCCACGCGATGCAGTTACGTGCGGCATGATGGAGTTACGCGCTGCAAATTAGAACTGCCGACAGGGCCTGCCGATATTCCTGGCCGTCCGGCTTCCCCTTTAATTCCCGCGGACATTATAACCTTAGTCTCTTCAACCTTTCGATCGCGCCCCACAACACAACAAGCACACCCACGGCGACACATAGAGAGGGGATGTCCGGCGGCGCTGCAATGTGATACGTCTCCAACGTATCTATAATTTTTTATTGCTCCATGCTATTATATTCTCTATTTTGGATGTTAATGGGCTTTATTTTACACTTTTATATAATTTTTGGGACTAACCTACTAACCGGAGGCCCAGCCTAAATTGCTGTTTTTTTGCCTATTTTAGGGTTTCGAAGAAAAGGAATATCAAACGAAGTCCAAACGGAATGAAACCTTCGGGAATGTGATTTTCTCAACAAACGTGATCCAGAAGACTTGTAGTATGCGTCAAGAAACAAATGAGACGACCACGAGGCAGGGGGCACGCCTACCCCCCTGGGCGCGCCCTCCACCCTCGTGGGACCCTCGTTGCTCCACTAACGTACTTCTTCCTCCTATATATATCCACGTACCCCCAAACATCCAGGAGCACCACGAAAACCTAATTCCACCACCGCAACCTTCTGTACCCGAGAGATCCCATCTTGGGGCCTTTTTCGGAGCTCCACCGGAGGGGGCATTGATGACCCACAAGTATAGGGGATCTATCGTAGTCCTTTCGATAAGTAAGAGTGTCGAACCCAACGAGGAGCAGAAGGAAATGAAAAGCGGTTTTCGGCAAGGTATTCTCTGCAAGCACTGAAATTATAGTTAACAGATAGTTTTGTGATAAGATAATTTGTAACGAGCAACAAATAACAAAAATAAATAAAGTACAGCAAGGTGGCCCAATCCTTTTTGTAGCAAAGTACAAGCCTGGACAAACTCTTATATAGAAGAAAGCGCTCCCGAGGACACACGGAAATTATCGTGAAGTTAGTTTTCATCATGTTCATATGATTCGCGTTCGGTACTTTGATAATCTGATATGTGGGTGGACCGGTGCTTGGGTGCGGTCCTTACTTGGACAAGCATCCCACTTATGATTAACCCCCATTGCAAGCATCCGCAACTACAACAGAAGTATTAAGGTAAACCTAACCATAGCATGAAACATATGGATCCAAATCAGCCCCTTACGAAGCAACGCATAAACTAGGGTTTAAGCTTCTGTCACTCTAGCAACCCATCATCTACTTATTACTTCCCAATGCCTTCCTCTAGGCCCAAATAATAGTGAAGTGTCATGTAGTCGACGTTCACATAACACCACTAGAGGAGAGACAACATACATCTCATCAAAATATCGAACGAATACCAAATTCACATGACTACTAATAGCAAGACTTCTCCCATGTCCTCAGGAACAAACGTAACTACTCACAAAGCATATTCATGTTCATAATCAGAGGGGTATTAATATGCATATAGGATCTGAACATATGATCTTCCACCAAATAAACCGGCTAGCATCAACTACAAGGAGTAATCAACACTACTAGCAACCTATAGGTACCAATCCCAGACTTAGAGACAAGAATTGGATACAAGAGATGAACTAGGGTTTGAGAGGAGATGGTGCTGGTGAAGATGTTGATGGAGATTGGCCCCCTCCCGATGAGAGGAGCGTTGGTGATGACGATGGTGATGATTTCCCTCTCTCGGAGGGAAGTTTCCCCGGCAGAACAGCTCCGCGAGAGCCCTAGATTGGTTCCGCCAAGGTTCTGCCTCGTGGCGGCGGAGTCTCGTCCCGAAAGCTTGCTTATGACTTTTTTCCAACGAAAGACTCCATATAGCAGAAGATGGGCATCGGAGGGCCACCAGGGGGCGTGCCCCGACCCTCGTGGCCAGGGTGTGGGCCCCCTCTGGAACTTCTTGCGCTCAGTATTTTTTATATATTCTGAAAATAGCTTCCGTGAAGTTTCAGGACTTTTGGAGCTGTGCAGAATAGGTCTCTAATATTTGCTCATTTTCTAGCCCAGAATCCCAGCTGCCAGCATTCTCCCTCTTTATGTAAACCTTGTAAAATAAGAGAGAATAGGCATAAGTATTGTGACATAATGTGTAATAACAGCCCATAATGCAATAAATATCGATATAAAAGCATGATGCAAAATGGACGTATCAGGCATCGATCACGGAGGGCCTCTACATCAACTCCATGGCCTCTCTGATGATGTATGAGTAGTTTACTTCAGACTTTCGGGTCCATAGTTATTAGCTAGATGGCTTCTTCTCTCTCTTTGGATCTAAATACAAAGTTCTCCTCGATCTTCTTGGAGATCTATTCAATGTAATCTTCTTTTGTGGTGTGTTTGTCGAGATCCGATGAATTGTGGGTTTATGATCTAGATTATCTATGAACAATATTTGATTCTCCTCTGAATTCTTTTATGTAAGATTGGTTTATCTTTGCAAGTCTCTTCGAATTATTAGTTTGGTTTGGCCTACTAGATTGATCTTTCTTGCAATGGGAGAAGTGCTTAGCTTTGGGTTCAATCTTGCGGTGCTCGATCCCAGTGACAGAAAGGGAACCGACAGGTATTGTATTGTTGCCATCAAGGATAAAAAAGATGGGGTTTATATCATATTGCATGAGTTTATCCCTCTACATCATGTCATCTTCCTTAAAGCATTACTCTGTTCTTATGAAATTAATACTCTACATGCATGCTGGATAGCGGTCGATGTGTGGAGTAATAGTAGTAGATGCAGAATCATTTCGGTCTACTTGTCGCGGACGTGATGCCTATATACATGATCATACCTAGATATTCTCATAACTATGCTCAATTCTATCAATTGCTCGACAGTAATTCGTTTACCGACCGTAATACTTATGCTCTTGAGAGAAGCCACTAGTGAAACCTATGGCCCCCGGGTCTATCTTCCATCATATTAATCTTCCAATACTTAGTTATTTATATTGCCATTTATTTTACTTTGCATCTTTATTCTCTTTATCATAAAAATACCAAAAATATTATCTTATCATATCTATCAAATCTCACTCTCGTAAGTGACCGTGAAGGGATTGAAAACCCCTTTATCGCATTGGTTGCGAGGTTCTTATTTGTTTGTGTAGGTGCGTGGGACTTGAGCGTGATCTCCTACTAGATTGATACCTTGGTTCTCAAAAATTGAGGGAAATAATTACGCTACTTTACTGCATCACCCTTTCCTCTTCAAGGGAAAACCAATGCAGTGCTCAAGAGGTAGCAAGAAGGATTTCTGGCGCCGTTGCCGAGGAGATTCGCGCCAAGTCAAGTCAAGCACAGGTCAAGACATACCAAGTACCCATCACAAACTCTTATCCCTCGCATTACATTATTTGCCATTTGTCTCTCATTTTCCTCTCCCCCACTTCACCATTGCCGTTTTATTCGCCCTCTTTTCCTCTCTCTCTCCCTCTCTTTCCGTTCCCTTCTCTTTTTCTATTTGCCTTTTTGCCCGTTTCTTGTTTGCTTGTGTGTTGGATTGCTTGCTTATCACGATGGCTCAAGATAATACTAAATTGTGTGACTTTTCCAATACCAACAACAATGATTTTCTTAGCACTCCGATTGCTCCTCTTATCGATGCTGAATCTTGTGAAATTAATACTGCTTTGTTGAATCTTGTCATGAAAGATTCATTTTATGGCCTTCCTAGTGAAGATGCCGCTACCCATCTAAACAACTTTGTTGATTTGTGTGATATGCAAAATAAAAAAGATGTGGACAATGATATTGTTAAATTGAAGCTATTTCCTTTTTCCCTTAGAGATCGTGCTAAAGCTTGGTTTTCGTCTTTGCCTAAAAATAGTATTGATTCATGGAATAAGTGCAAAGATGCTTTTATGTCTAAGTATTTTCCTCCCGCTAGGACCATCTCTCTTAGAAACGATATTATGAATTTTAAGCAACATGATCATGAACATGTTGCACAATCTTGGGAGAGCATGAAATTAATTATACGTAATTGCCCTACACATGGTTTGAATCTTTGGATAACTATACATAATTTTTATGCCGGATTGAATTTTGCTTCTAGAAATCTTTTAGATTCGGCCACGAGAGGCACTTTTATGGAAATCACTTTAGGAGAAGCTACTAAACTCCTAGACAATATTATGCTTAATTATTCTCAATGGCACACCGAAAGATCTACTAGTAAAAAAGTGCATGCAATTGAAGAGATTAATGTTTTGAGTGGAAAGATGGATGAACTTATGAATTTGTTTGCTAATAAGAGTGTTTCCTATGATCCAAATGATGTGCCTTTGTCTACTTTGATTTAGAATAATAATGAATCTATGGATGTGAATTTTGTTGGTAGGAACAATTTTGGTAATAACGTGTATAGAGGTAATTTTAATTCTAGGACGTTTCCTAGTAATTGCTATAATAATTATGGTAATTCCTACAACAATTCTTATGGAAATTTTAATAATATGCCCTCTGATTTTTAATCTAATATTAAAGAATTTATTACTTCGCAAAAGAGTTTCAATGCTTTGATTGAAGAAAAACTGCTTAAGATTGATGAATTGGCTAGGAACGTTGATAGAATTTCTCTTGATGTTGATTCTTTGAAACTTAGATCTATTCCACCTAAGCATTATATCAATGAGTCTCTCAAAGCCATGAGAATTTCCATTGATGAGTGCAAAGAAAGAACCGCTAGGATGCGTGCTAAGAAAGATTGCTTTGTGAAAGCGTGTTCTTCTAGTTTTCATGATAATAAGGATGAAGATCTAAAAGTTATTGATGTGTCCCCTATTAAATCTTTGTTTTTCAATATGAATCTTGATAATGATGGGATTAAAGATGAGCCACCTTTACCTAGAAGGCGTTCCCAAAATTCCGAGTCTTTAGATCTTGATGCAAAAAATGTTAAAAGTGAGATTGAAGAGATCAAAACTTTAAATTGCAATGAACCCACTATCTTGGATTTCAAGGAATTTAATTATGATAATTTCTCTTTGATAGATTGTATTTCCTTGTTGCAATCCGTGCTAAATTCTCCTCATGCTTATAGTCAAAATAAAGCTTTTACTAAACATATCGTTGATGCTTTGATGCAATCTTATGAAGAAAAACTTGAGTTGGAAGTTTCTATCCCTAGAAAAATTTATGATGAGTGGGAACCTACTATGAAAATTAAAATTAAATATCATGAGTTCTATGCTTTGTGTGATTTGGGTGCTAGTGTTTCCACGTTTCCAAAAACTTTGTGTGATTTGTTAGGTTTCCGTGATTTTGATGATTGTTCTTTAAACTTGCACCTTGCGGATTCCACTATTAAGAAACCTATGGGAAGAATTAATGATGTTATTATTGTTGCAAATAGTAACTATGTGCCCGTAGATTTCATTGTTCTTGACATAGATTGCTATCCTTCATGTCCTATTATTCTTGGTAGACCTTTCCTTAGAACGATTGGTGCAATTATTGATATGAAGGAAAGGAATATTAGATTCCAATTTCCGTTAAAGAAAGGCATGGAAATATTACCTAGAAAGAAAATTAAATTACCATATGAATATATTATGAGAGCTACTTATGGATTGCCTACCAAAGATGGCAATACCTAGATCTATTCTTGATTTTATGCCTAGCTAGGGGCGTTAAACGATAGCGCTTGTTGGGAGGCAACCCAATTTTATTTTTATTACTTGCTTTTTGCTCCTGTTTAGTAATAAATAATTTATCTGGCCTCTGTTTTGGTTGTGTTTTTTGTGTTTAATTAGTGTTTCTACCAAGTAGAACCGTTGGGAAGACTTGGGGAAAGTCTTTTTGATCTTGCTGTAAAAAACAGAAACTTTAGCGCTCACGAGAATTGCTGCCATTTTTATTTGGAAAGCGCTATTTAGTTAATTATTTTTTAAGATTATTAATAGGTAAATTACTCACGTCCAGAAATTTATTTTAGAATTTTTGGGGTTCCAGAAGTTTGAGTTAGCTATAGATTACTACAGACTGTTCTGTTTTTGACAGATTCTGTTTTTCGTGTGTTGTTTGCTTATTTTGATGAATCTATGGCTAGTAAAAGAGTTTATAAACCATAGAGAAGTTGTAATACAGTAGGTTTAACACCAACATAAATAAATAATGAGTTCATTACAGTACCTTGAAGTGGTGTTTTGTTTTCTTTCGCTAATGGAGCTCACGAGATTTTCTATTTTGAGTTTTGTGTTGTGAAGTTTTCAAGTTTTGGGTAAAGATTTGATGGATTATGGAACAAGAAGTGGCAAGAGACTAAGATTGGGGATGCCCATGGCACCCCAAGGTAAAATTCAATGACACCAAAAAGCCTAAGCTTGGGGATGCCCCGGAAGGCATCCCCTCTTTCGTCTTCGTCTATCGGTAACTTTACTTGGAGCTATATTTTTATTCACCACATGATATGTGTTTTGCTTGGAGCATCTTGTATGATTTGAGTCTTTGCTTTTTAGTTTACCACAATCATCCTTGCTGTACACACCTTTTGAGAGAGACTCACATGATTGGGAATTTATTAGAATACTCTATGTGCTTCACTTATATCTTTTGAGCTATATAGTTTTTGCTCTGGTGCTTCACTTATATCTTTTAGAGCACCGTGATGGTTTTATTTTATAGAAATAATTGATCTCTCATGCTTCACTTATATTATTTTGAGAGTCCTTTAGAACAACATGGCAATAATAAAAACTTTCATACAAGTGCATTGAATACTATGAGAAGTTTGATACTTGATAATTGTTTTGAGATATGGAGATGGTGATATTAGAGTCATGCTAGTTGAGCAGTTGTGAATTTGAGAAATACTTGTGTTAAAGTTTGTGATTCCCGTAGCATGCACGTATGGTGAACCGTTATGTGATGAAGTCGGAGCATGATTTATTTATTGATTGTCTTCCTTATGAGTGCCGGCCAGGGACGAGCGATGGTCTTTTCCTACCAATCTATCTTCCTAGGAGCATGCGCGTAATACTTTGCTTTGATAACTTGTAGATTTTTGCAATAAGTATGTGAGTTCTTTATGACTAATGTTGAGTCCATGGATTATACGCACTCTCACCCTTCCACCATTGCTAGCCTCTCTAGTATCGCGCAACTTTCGCCGGTACCATAAACCCACCATATACCTTCCTCAAAACAGCCACCATACCTACCTATTATGGCATTTCCATGGCCATTCCAAGATATATTGCCATGCAACTTTCCATCGTTCCGTTATTATGACACGCTTCATCATTGTCATATTGCTTGCATGATCATGTAGTTGACATTGTATTTGTGGCAAAGCCACCATTCATATTTTTCATACATGTCACTCATGCATCATTGCACATCCCGGTACACCGCCGGAGGCATTCACATAGAGTCATATCTTGTTCTAAGTATCGAGTTGTAATTTTTGAGTTGTAAGTAAATAAAGTGTGATGATTATCATTATTAGAGCATTGTCCCAGTGCGGAAAGGATCATGGAGACTATGATTCCCCCACAAGTCGGGATGAGACTTCGGACGAAAAAAAAGAGGCCAAAAAGAAAAAAAGGAAAGAATGCCCAAAGAAAAAAAAGGAGAAAATGAGAGAAAAAGAGAGAAGGGACAATGTTACTATCCTTTTTCCACACGTGTGCTCCAAAGTAGCACCATGATCTTCATGATAGAGAGTCTCCTATGATATCACTTTCATATACTAGTGGGAATTTTTCATTATAGAACTTGGCTTGTATATTCCAATGATGGGCTTCCTAAAATTGCCCTAGGTCTTCATGAGCAAGCAAGTTGGATGCACACCCACTTAGTTTCTTTTGTTGAGCTTTCATACACTTATAGCTCTAGTGCGTCCGTTGCATGACAATCCCTACTCACTCACATTAATATCTATTAATGGGCATCTCTATAGCCCGTTGATACGCCTAGTTGATGTGAGACTTCTCCTTTTTGTCTTCTCCACAACCACCATTCTATTCCACCATATAGTGCTATATCCATGGCTCACGCTCATGTATTGCGTGAAGATTGAAAAGTTTGAGAACATCAAAAGTATGAAACAATTGCTTGGCTTGTCATCGGGGTTGTGCATGATTTAAATATTTCGTGTGGTGAAGATAGAGCATAGCCAGACTATACAATTTTGTAGGGGTAACTTTCTTTGGCCATGTTATTTTGAGAAGACATAATTGCTTAGTTAGTATGCTTGAAGTATTATTATTTTTATGTCAATATTAAACTTTTATCTTGAATCTTATGGATCTGAACATTCATGACACAATAAAGAAAAATTACATTGAGAAATATGTTAGAAAGCATTCCACATCAAAAATCCTTCTTTTATCATTTACCTACTCGAGGACGAGCAGGTATTAAGCTTGGGGATGCTTGATATGTCTCCAACGTATCTATAATTTTTGATTGCTCCATGCTATTATATTATCTATTTTGGATGTTAATGGGCTCCATTTTACACTTTTATATCATTTTTGGGACTAACCTACTAACCGGAGGCCCAGCCCAAATTATTGTTTTTTTTGCCTATTTTAGGGTTTCGAAGAAAAGGAATATCAAATGGAGTCCAAATGGAATGAAACCTTCGGGAATGTGATTTTCTCAACAAACGTGATCCAGGAGACTTGGAGTATGCTTCAAGAAACAAACGAGGCGGCCACGAGGCAGGGGGCGCGCCTACCACCCTGGGTGCACCCTCCACCCTTGCGGGCCCCTCGTTGCTCCACTGACATACTTCTTCCTCCTATATATATCTACGCACCCCCCCCAAACATCCAGGAGAACCAGAAAACCTAATTCCACCACCGCAACCTTCTGTACCCGAGAGATCCCATCTTGGGGCCTTTTCCGGAGCTCCACCAGAGGGGGCATCAATCACAGAGGGCCTCTACATCAGCTCCATGGCCTCTCCGGTGATGTGTGAGTAGTTTACTTCAGACCTTCGGGTCCATAGTTATTAGCTAGATGGCTTCTTCTCTCTCTTTGGATCTCAATACAAAGTTCTCCTCGATCTTCTTGGAGATCTATTCGATGTAATCTTCTTTTGCGGTGTGTTTGTCGAGATCCGATGAATTGTGGGTTTATGATCCAGATTATCTATGAACAATATTTGATTCTCCTCTGAATTCTTTTATGTATGATTGGTTTATCTGTGCAAGTCTCTTTGAATTATCAGTTTGGTTTGGCCTACTAGATTGATCTTTCTTGAAATGGGAGAAGTGCTTAGCTTTGGGTTCAATATTGCGGTGCTCGATCCCAGTGACAGAAAGGAACCGACATGTATTGTATTGTTGCCATCGAGGATAAAAACATGGGGTTTATATCATATTGCATGAGTTTATCCCTCTAAATCATGTCATCTTCCTTAAATCATTACTCTGTTCTTATGAACTTAATACTCTAGATGCATGCTGGATAGCGGTCGATGTGTGGAGTAATAGTAGTAGATGCAGAATTGTTTCGGTCTACTTGTCACGGACGTGATGCCTATATACATGATCATACCTAGATATTCTCATACCTATGTTCAATTCTATCAATTGCTCGACAATAATTCGTTTACCCACCGTAATACTTATGCTCTTGAGAGAACCCACTAGTGAAACCTATGGTCCCCGGGTCTATCTTCCATCATATTAATCTTCCAATACTTATTTATTTCTATTTCCATTTATTTTACTTTGCATCTTTATTTCTCTTTATCATAAAAATACCAAAAATATTATCTTATCATATCTATCAGATCTCACTCTCGTAAGTGACCGTGAAGGTATTGAGAACCCCTTTATCGTGTTGGTTGCGATGTTCTTATTTTTTTGTGTAGGTGCGTGGGACTTGAGCGTGATCTCCTACTGGATTGATACCTTGGTTCTCAAAACTGAGGGAAATACTTACGCTACTTTACTGCATCACCCTTTCCTCTTCAAGGGAAAACTAACGCAGTGCTTAAGAGGTAGCACATTGGAGTTCGGTGAGCATAGAGTGGAGACCCACACGAGGGAGACGGATCTCTCGGTGGTGTACATCATCGACCCGGCCGTGGCGGACGACTACATCAACAACGTTGATCAGTTGCTTGCTGGAGACAAGTACAAGGTGGTCGACATCGACCTCTAGTACACCGTCGGTCGTCCCGGCATAGATCAGAAAGTTGTCGTTGCCCAGTTGTCGTGCGCCATCATGTCCTCATCTACCACTACTGCATGGCCATAGAGCCTTGCGACCATTTCAACAGGTTTGTCAACAACACTGACTATAAGTTCGCCACGGTGGATACCAAAGACAACGTAAAAGCGCTCAGTGTTACAGGCTTGGCCTGGAAGAACCTTGTTGAAATCCGTGACCACTACAGGGTCTGGGGCAGCACGAAGCAGGACTCCCTGGTCAAACTCGCCTCGGCCATCATCGGCCCCTACTACGAAAAGATGATGCAGGATGCCTAGAGAACAAGTCCCGTATCCTGGCACAAGTCCTGGATGCGGCAACTGGATGAACCTCACCTTAGGTTTGTGGCCAAGAGCGTGTACACATGCTATGAGATGCACAGGTGGATCGTTGACATGAGGAGGTGCCTTGTTACCCAAATCGACGAGTCCGGATCGAGCCACAAGTAGAGCAAGCGTCACAAGAAGTAGATGATGATCAGATGATCGTTTATGCTAGTTAATCATGCATGTAATATATAGTTTACTTTGGAAATGTCATGTGTGTATTAGCCACCTATATAATTATGCATGTAATAGTTTACTTTGGTGTGTGTAAATGCCATGGTTGTAGTAGCCACCTATGTAAGTGGATGTTTAATTTGGTTATGCAAGCATGTCCTTATAAGTGTGTGTGTGTGTGTGTATGTTGGGGAACATAGTAATAATTCAACATTTTCCTACGTGTCACCAAGATTAATCTAGGAGATACTAGCAATGAGAGAGAGGGAGTGCATCTTCATACCCTTAAAGATCGCTAAGCGGAAGCATTACAAGAACGCGGTTGATGGAGTCGTACTCGCGGTGATTCAAATCGCGGAAGATCCGATCTAGCGCCGAACGGACGACGCCTCCGCGTTCAACACACGTACAGCCCGGAGACGTCTCCTCCTTCCTGATCCAGCAAGGGAAGAGGAGAAGCTGAGGGAGAACTCCAAGAGCACGACGGTGTGGTGGCGATGGAGCTCGTGGTTCTCCAGCAGAGCTTCGCTAAGCACTACTACTACTACGGAGGAGTTGGAGGAGGAGAGGGCTGCACCAGGGGTGGGGTGCGGCTGCCCTCTCTCTCCCTCACTATATATAGGGGGAAGGGGTGGAGGAGGCGCCCTAGGGTTCCCTAGGGGAGGGGCGGCGGCCACAGGGGAAACCCTAGATGGGTTTGGGCGCCCCCACCCCTAGGAAACTTGCTCCCAAGCCGGGAGGGGTGGCTGCCCTAGGGGAGGTACCCCCACCTCTCCAGGTTACGTGAGATGGGGTGGGAGGGGCGCTCAGCCCCTTAGTGGGCTGATGTGCCCCCTCCCCTTGGCCCATAAGGCCCCCAACGCTTGCCGAGGCCTCCGAAACCCCTTTCGGACACGCTGGTCGTCACCCGGTACCCCCGAAACAATTCTGGACTCCAATAACCTTCGTCCAATATATCAATCTTCATCTCCGAACCATTCCGGAGTTCCTTGTCATCCCCAGGATATCATCCGGGACTCCGAACAACCTTCGGTAACCACATACTATTTCCCATTACAACTCTAGCGTCACTGAACCTTAAGTGTGTAGACCCTACGGGTTCGGGAACCATGCAGACATGACCGAGACACCTCTCCGGCAAATAACCAACAGCAGGATCTGGATACCCATGTTGGCTCCCACATGTTCCACGATGATCTCGTCGAATGAACCACGATGTCGAGGATTCAATCAATCCCGTATGCAATTCCCTTTGTCTATCGGTATGTTACTTGCCCGAGATTCGATCGTCGGTATCCCCATACCTCGTTCAATCTCTTTACCGGCAAGTCTCTTTACTCGTTCCGTAACACATGATCCCGTGACCAACTCCTTAGTCACATTGAGCTCATTATGATGATGCATTACGAGTGGGCCCAAAGATACCTCTCTGTCATAAGGAGTGACAAATTACAGTCTCGATTCGTGCCAACCCAACAGACACTTTCGAAGATACCTGTAGTGCACCTTTATAGCCACCCAGTTACGTTGTGACGTTTGGTACACCCAAAGCATTCCTACGATATCCAGGAGTTGCATAATCTCATGGTCTAAGGAAATGATACTTTACATTAGAAAAGCTTTAGCAAACGAACTACATGATCTTGCTCTACGCTTAGGATTGGGTCTTGTCCATCACATCATTCTCCTAATGATGTGATCCCATTATCAATGACATCCAATGTCCATGGTCAGGAAACCATGACCATCTATTAATCAACGAGCTAGTCAACTAGAGGCTTACTAGGGACATATTACGGTCTATGTATTCACACATGTATTACGCTTTTCAGTTAATACAATTATAGCATGAACAATAGACAATTATCATGAACAAGGAAATACAATAATAACCATTTTATTATTGCCTCTAGGGCATATTTCCAACAATATATATGTTGTTGTTCTGTATGCAGTCCCATCACACAACACACACGTCTTATTAGCAGCAACCGTCTGTGTTATTATCGGTCTTCACACACATTTCTGATTACACACCTGTTTGCCGCGTATCACACACATCTTGTTAAGTTGAACCATTTCTGTTCTCATGTCTCAATGCAAATAGTTCATCCGAGTGAACCGCATGCCATATATCGCACACACCTTGATCTGGCTGACCGTTTCTTTTGTGTTGCCTAATCACAAACAGTTCATCCGAGTGAACTGTATGTTGTGTATCACACATGCCTTCATCTGGTTGCCTGTTTCTTTTGTTCCTCCTCATCGCAAACAGTTCATTGAACTGAACCGTATGCCCTTCATCGCACGCGCAACTAAAATCTGAATCGTGTTTGATGCATCCGGCATCGCAAACGTTTTACACATTTCTGACGGTTTTCATACAACACCGTTCGCGATTATTGCATCGCACACAGTTTCTTGAAGGGTCACTAATCGTAGTGTCGCGTTAGCAGCATCCTGCAATAGTGATTATCAACTTTGCATCTTTTGGCATCAATATTATGAATATGTGTATCACTACGATTGAGATTCAATAAACCATTTATATTAAGTGTATGACCATAGAAGCTTTTATTCATGTAAACACAACAACAATTATTCTTTGACTTAAATGAATAACCGTATTGCAATAAACATGATCCAATCATATTCATGCTCAACGCAAACACCAAATAACATTTATTTTAGGTTCAACACTAATCCCGATGGTAAAAGGAGTGTGCGATGGTGATCTTACCAACCTTGGAATCATTTCCAACACACATCGTCACTTTGCCCTTAACTAGTCTCTGTTCATTTTGCAACTCTTGTTTCGAGTTACTAATCTTAGCAACTGAACTGGTATCAAATACCCTGGGGTTACTATGAACACTAGTAAAGTACACATCAATAACATGTATATCAAATATACTTTTGTTCACTTTGCCATCCTTCTTATCCGCCCAGTATTTGGGGTAGTTCCGCTTCCAGTGACCATTCCCTTTGCAGTAGAAGCACTAATTTTCAGTCTTAGGTCTAGCTTTGGGCTTCTTCACGGGAGCGCAACTTGCTTGCCATTCTTCTTGAAGTTCCCTTTCTTTCCCTTGCCCTTTTACTTTAAACTAGTGGTCTTGTCAACCATCAACACTTGATGCTTTTTCTTGATTTCTACATTTGCAAATTTCAGCATCACGAAGAGCTTGAGAATCGTTTCCGTTATCCCTTGCATATTATAGTTCATCACGAAGTTCTAGTAACTTGGTGATAGTGACTAGAGAACTGAAGGAAATATGCCCTAGAGGCAATAATAAAGTTATTATTTATTTCCTTATTTCATGATAAATGTTTATTATTCATGCTAGAATTGTATTAACCGGAAACATGATACATGTGTGAATACATAGACAAATAGAGTGTCACTAGTATGCCTCTACTTGACTAGCTCGTTGATCAAAGATGGTTATGTTTCCTAGCCATAGACATGAATTGTCATTTTATTAATAGGATCACATCATTAGGAGAATGATGTGATTGACTTGACCCATTCCGTTAGCTTAGCACTCGATCGTTTAGTATGTTGCTATTGCTTTCTTCATGACTTATACATGTTCCTATGACTATGAGATTATGCAACTCCCGTTTACTGGAGGAACACTTTGTGTGCTACCAAACGTCACAACGTAACTGGGTGATTATAAAGGTGCTCTACAGGTGTCTCCAAAGGTACATGTTGGGTTGGCGTATTTCGAGATTAGAATTTGTCACTTCAATTGTCGGAGAGGTATCTCTGGGCCCTCTCGGTAATGCACATCACTTAAGCCTTGCAAGCAATGCAGCTAATGAGTTAGTTGCGAGATGATGTATTACGGAACGAGTAAAGAGACTTGCCGGTAACGAGATTGAACTAGGTATTAATACCGACGATCGAATCTCGGGCAAGTAATATACCGATGACAAAGGGAACAATGTATGTTGTTATGCGGTTTGACCGATAAAGATCTTCGTAGAATATGTGGGAGCCAATATGAGCATCCAGGTTCCGCTATTGGTTATTGACCGGAGACGTGTCTCGGTCATGTCTACATTGTTCTCGAACCCGTAGGGTCCGCATGCTTAAAGTTTCGATGACAGTTATATTATGAGTTTATGAGTTTTGATGTACCGAAGGAGTTCGGAGTCCCGGATGAGATCGGGGACATGATGAGGAGTCTCGAAATGGTCGAGACGTAAAGATCGATATATTGGACGACTTTATTCGGACATCGGAAAGGTTTCGAGTGATTCGGGTATTTATTGGAGTACCGGAGAGTTACGGGAATTTGCCGGGGAGTATATGGGCCTTATTGGGCCATACGGGAATAGAGGAGAGAGGCCAAAAGGAAGGAGGTGTGCGGCCCCCCTCTGGTCCGAATTGGACAAGGGGTGCAGCCCCCTTTTCCTTCTTCCTCTCCTCCTCTTTCCTTCTCTCCTACTCCAATAAGGAAAGGAGGAATCCTACTCCCGGTGGGAGTAGGACTCCCCCCTTGGTGCACCCTCCTCCTAGGCCGGCCGCCTCCCCCCTTGCTCCTTTATATACAGGGCAGGGGGGCACCCCATGGACACAACAATTGATCATTGATCTCTTAGCTGTGTGCGGTGCCCCCTCCATCATAATCCTCGATAATATTGTAGTGGTGCTTAGGCGAAGCCCTGCGACAGTAGAACATCAAGATCGTCACCACACCGTCGTGCTGACAGAACTCTTCCCCGGCATTCTGCTGGATCGGAGTCCGGGGATCGTCATCGAGCTGAACGTGTGCTAGAACTCGGAGGTGCCGTAGTTTCGGTGCTTGATCGGTCGGGCCGTGAAGACGTACGACTACATCAACCGCGTTGTGCTAACGCTTCCGCTTTCGGTCTACAAGGGTACGTGGACAACACTCTCCCCTCTCATTGCTATGCATCACCATGATCTTGCGTGTGCATAGGAATTTTTTTGAAATTACTACGTTCTCCAACAAGAACTCTGTCAATCACTATCTTATCTAGAAGATTAACTCCCACTTAATTCAAGTGATTGTAGTACTCACACATTCTGAGCACATGCTCACGAGCTGAGCTATTCTCCTCCATCTTGTAGGCAAAGTACTTGTCAGAGGTCTCATACCTGTTAACACGGGCATGAGTCTGAAATACCAATTTCAGCTCTTGGAATATCTCATATGCTTCGTGGCATTCAAAACGTTTTTGAAGTCCTGGTTCTAAGCCGTAAAGTATGGCGCACTAAACTATCAAGTAGTCATCATACCGAGCTTGTCAAATGTTCATAACGTCTGCATCTGCTCGTGCAAAAGGTCCGTCACCTAGCGGTGCATCAAGGACATAATTCTTCTGTGCAGCAATGAGGATAATCCTCAGATCATGGAGCTAGTACGCATCATTGCTACTAACATCTTTCAACATAGTTTTCTCTAGGAACATATCATAAATAAAATGTGGAAGCTATACGCGAGCAATTGATCTACAACATAGATATGCAAATACTATCAGGACTAAGTTCATGATAAATTTAAGTTCAATTAATCATATTACTTAAGAACTCTCACTTAGATAGACATCCCTCTAGTCATCTAAATGATCACGTGATTCATATCAACTAAACCATGTCCGATCATCACGTGAGATGGAGAAGTTTTCAATGGTGAGCATCACTATGTTGATCATATCTACTATATGATTCACGCTCGACCTTTCGGTCTCAGTGTTCCGAGGCCATATCTGCATATGCTAGGCTCGTCAAGTTTAACCTAAGTATTCTGCTTGTGAAAAACTGACTTGCACCCGATCATCACGTGGTGTCTCAGCCCGAAGAACTATCGCAATGGTGCATACTCAGTGAGAACACTTATACCTTGAAATTTTAGTAAGGGATCATCTCATAATGCTACCGTCGTACTAAGAAAAATAAGATGCATAAAAGATAAACATCACATGCAAACAAAATATGTGACATGATATGGCCATCATCATCTTGTGCCTTTGATCTCCATCTCCAAAGTACTATCATGATCTCCATCGTCACCGGCATGACACCATGATCTCCATCATATTGATCTCTATCAACGTGTCGTCACATGGTCGTCTCGCCAACTATTGCTTTTGCAACTATTGCTATCGCATAGCGATAAAGTAAAGCAATTACATAGCACTTGCATCTTATGCAATAAAGATACAACCATAAGGCTCCTGCCAGTTGCCGATAACTTTAACAAAACATGATCATCTCATATAACAATTTATATCTCATCACGTCTTGACCATATCACATCACAACATGCCCTGCAAAAACAAGTTAGTCGTCCTCTACTTTGTTGTTGCAAGTTTTACGTGGCTGCTACGGGCTTAGCAAGAACCTTTCTTACCTACGCATCAAAACCATAACGATTTTTCGTCAAGTGTGTTATTTTAACCTTCAATAAGGACCAGGCGTAGTCACACTCGATTCAGCTAAAGTTGGAGAAACAGACACCCACTAGCCACCTGTGTTCGAAGCATGGTGGTAGAACCAGTCTCATGAACGCGGTCATGTAATGTCGGTCTGGGCCGCTTCATCCAACAATACCGCCGAATCAGAGTATGACATGCTGGTAAGCAGTATGATTATTATCGCCCACAACTCTTTGTGTTCTAGTCGTGCATATAACATCTACGCATAGACCTGGCTCGGATGCCACTGTTGGGGAACACAGTATTTCAAAAAAATTCCTACGATCACGCAAGATCTATCTCGAAGATGCATAGCAACGAGACGGTAGAGTGTGTCTATGTACCCTCATAGACCAAAAGCGAAAGCGTTAAGTAACGCGGTTGACGTAGTCGAACGTCTTTGTGATCCAACCGATCAAGTACCGAACGCACGGCACCTCCGCGATCTGCACATGTTCAGCTCGGTGACATCCCTCGTACTCTTGATCCAGCTGAGGCCGAGTGTGAGTTTCGTCAGCACGACGGTGTGTTGACGATGATGATGAAGTTGCCGACGCAGGGCTTCCCCTAAGCACTACGACAATATGACCGAGGTGGAAAACTGTGGAGCGGGCACCGCACAGGCTAAAGATCAACTTGTGTGTCTATGGAGTGCCCCCCTCCCTCGTATATAAAGGAAGGGAGGAGGAGGAGGGTCGGCCTCAAGGGGCGCGCCCAAGGGGGGGTTTCCTACTCCTAGTAGGCGTAGGTTTCTCCCTTTCCTAGTCCAAGTAGGAGAAGAAGGAAGGAGAGGGAGAGGGAGAAGGAAAGAGGGGGGCGCCGCCCCCTCCTAGTCCAATTCGGACCAGCCCATGGGGGGCACGCTGCCTCCCCTTGTGGCCCTTCTCTCCTTTTCACTAAAGCCCAATAAGGCCCAATACTTCCCCCCGATAAATTCCCGTAACTCCCCGGTTCTCTGAAAAATACCCAAATCACTCGGAACCTTTACGATGTCCGAATATAGCCTTCCAATATATGAATCTTTACCTCTCGACCATTTCAAGACTCCTCGTCATGTCCGTGATCTCATCTGGGACTCCGAACAAACTTCGGTCATCAAATCACATAACTCATAATGCAAATAGTCATCGAACGTTAAGCGTGCGGACCCTACGGGTTCGAGAACTATGTAGACATGACCGAGACACATCTTCGATCAATAACTAATAGCGGAACCTGGATGCTCATATTGAATCCTACATATTCTATGAAGATCTTTATCGGCCAAACCGCATAACAACATACGTTGTTCCCTTTGTCATCGGTATGTTACTTGCCCGAGATTCGATCATCGGTATCATCATACCTAGTTCAATCTCGTCACCGGCAAGTCTCTTTACTCATTCCTTAATGCATCATCCCGCAACTAACTAATTAGTCACATTGCTTGCAAGGCTTATAGTGATGTGCATTACCGAGAGGGCCCAGAGATACCTCTCAGACAATCGGAGTGACAAATCCTAATCTCGATCTATGCGAACTCAACAAACACCATCGGAGACACATGTAGAGCATCTTTATAATCACCCAGTTACGTTGTGACGTTTGATAGCACACTAAGTGTTCCTCCGGTATTCGGGATTTGCATAATCTCATAGTCATAGGAACATGTATAAGTCATGAAGAAAGTAATAGTAATAAACTAAACGATCATAGTGCTAAGCTAACGGATGGGTCTAGTCCATCACATCATTCTCTAATGATGTGATCCTGTTTATCAAATGACAACACATGTTCATGGCTAGCAAACTTAACCATCTTTGATTAACGAGCTAGTCAAGTAGAGGCATACTAGGGACACTCTGTTTGTCTATGTATTCACACGTGTACTAAGTTTCCGGTTAATACAATTCTAGTATGAATAATAAACATTTATTATGATATAAGGAAATATAAACAATAACTTTATTATTGCCTTTAGGGCATATTTCCTTCACCTTCATCAGCAGGGCCCCGGACAAGGCCGGCGGCTGCCTCAGGCGGTGGCGAGGGGAAGTCGAAAGGGGTGGAGACGGCGGCGGGGCTAGGGTTTCGGCCCTCGTGTCGCCCGAGAGGGCGACGCGAGGGATAGAGGGGAGGGGATGTTTTTTTTAAGCATGTTGACTCTTGCGCTTGAACTATGCTTATATGATACTCAAACGTGTTACAAATCCTAGCTAGGTTGGCAGGAGAATAATCCTAGCTAGGTTGATGAGTTTAGGGATAATTCTAGCTTAGTTGATGACTTTGTTTACACCCCCACCGGCAGTTAGGGATAACACATTGCGGCTTCTCAGTGATTAAACTATCATTGAAGTATCTCCCTCTGTTTAGCATGCAAATGCTAATCACCGACCTTCGCTTATTTTAAACCGGGGTCACGAAGACACTTGCTATAGATATTCTCTCCAGATAATCAAGGCAGTGTTTGTTCGTTGACACGAACGTCAACTTGGCTTGAATATACTTTGTTCGTTGGGATCGACAACTCAACCTAATGTACGTTGGTCTCCACCACCACCGCCAAGTAAGCTGGCTTTTGTTCGAAGGGCCGGCGGCCGAATTTTATTAGGTGGGAAAATAGAAGGGTAGTACATCAGGTTACATCCAACGGGGATAGTACATTAGGAATATAGCTATCCCAAGACAAAGACCACTGAAAAACCAAACACTGAAGGAGGAGAAATGGCATTCACGACGGCAGGTCAGCAATACACCCCGCAGCCCTCCAGACATTGACATCCTCTAGGGATCAGGTCCCTTCACCCTGTCCACCGAACTATCCACAGTGTCAAAAATCCTAGCATTTCTTTCCTTCCAAATCCTCCAGTGTATAAGGATGGTAACCGTGTCGAAGTTTCTCCTGAATGGTTTCGGGATAGCCGCCCTGGCCTGCAGCCACCATTCCTCCGTGGAGCTGAAAGTAGCATCCGAGATAAGAAAATCAGCTCTCGTCCAAGCTCTAAAGCGACGCCAAAGTAGCTTGGTGTAGTTGCAGTGCATAAAAAGATGTAAGCATGTTTCCGGTTGTGATTTGCACAGAGGGCAAATGCCATTGGAAGGCCAGCTCCTTCTCTCCAGGTTGTCCGCAGTCAGACACCGTTGATGTACTGCAAGCCACATGAAGAATTTGCATCGAGGGGGTGCCTTGGATTTCCAGATTGGCTTATAACAAGCAAAGTTAGTGTTCCCCATGAAGAATAGTTGGTAAGCTGGCTTTTGTTCGTTGGTATCCACGAACGTTCCTATCCAGGTTCACTCATTGAAGGTGAGAATGAAGCACACAAACTAACCCAACTGCGAACCAACCTGTGTGGTTGGATAGTTATGAGGATAATGGTATTCTCAACCCATCAAGATTTAAATTCTAGACTTGCCATTAATGCTTGCATTTTTTAGATTTATTTTAGAATATTCGATGATATGTGTTTAGTGGGACAAAACATTCTCGTTGACTACGAAGGTGTTTGTGACGACTTCGTCAATCTCAAAACGATGTGCCGGGTCAATCTCTCATAGATACTCATAGGAGTAGGGTGTGTGTCGATGTGTTCATAGAGTTCAGTGTATGTGCATATGTATGAAGTGCACTAAACATGGTTTTATTCAGGATCCATAATTAATTTTGTAAGTGCTATGCTGGCTTGCATGCATGAGTTGATGTGCGGTCTTAATTTTATTTTTTGCGGGTAGACCTGATGTAGAGTTTGCTGCGGCCATATATAGATTATGGAGCAGAATTGTGCTAACCAGATCAAATTAGGGCATGAGTGGATCTAAAACATAATTTTGCCCATGATCCTTAACTAATTTTTTAGGTGCGCTCCTGGGTTCCATCCTCCATGCAGGAGGGCACTAAACAGGAGTTGACCTGTTGTGTACACTGCTGCAATGATATACTCCCTCCGTCTTAAATTAAGTAACTCAACTTTGTACTAAGTCATTTATTTTGGGACGAAGACAGTAGATTATAGTGCAGAATTATGCTAAGAAGATTAAATTAATAAATGAGTAGATCTAAAACATAATTTTCTTCATGACCTTAATTGATTTTGTAAGTGCACTCTTAAGTCGCATGGAGAAGTTGACTTGTTGCGCACATTACAGCGGTGATATAGATTATAGTGCAAAATTGTTCTAGCAAAATCAAATCAATGTGTGGGCGCATGAACATTTTCCCTTTTCGCAATTAGGTATTTTTATTTCATAAATCATTTGTTCACTGGGTACAATAGTGTGGTTTCGATGAGTATTTATAGATCATGGATCATCGTAGGACTACGAGGACGAACACGTATACATGCATGACCTTAATTAATTAGCTAGTGTGTTAAATGGGTACAAAGAATATGTTCGAATGATTAGGAGGTTACCGTACCACACAGGTAGTTGAATTATTTGCAGCTATAGACGCGTTGACAAGGCCACATGACATGGTACTTTTCCATGGAGGATTAGGAAATCAGAAGTAAAGAATTAATCTGGATGATTAGTTCGTTACAGCATGTAGACTCCTTTTTTTTCCGGGGATAACATGTTGACTCTTGTGCTTGAACTATGTTTATAAGATATACGAAAACGTGTTACAAAGGCTAGCTATAGCTAGGTTATGTTAAAAAAAAGGCTAGCTAGGTTGACAGGAGATTAATCCTAGCTAGATTGATGAGTTTGGGGATAATTCCAGCTTAGTTGATGACTTCGTTTACACTCCCACCGGCAGTTCGGGATAACACAATGCGGCTTCTCAGTGATTGAAGTCTCTCCCTCTGTTTGGCATGCAAATGCTAATCACCGACTTTCACTTCTTTTAAACCGGGGTCACGAAGACAATGAACTCCACATGAATAGACACTTGCTGTGCACAGTGGACATTCTCTCCCGATAATCAAGGCAGTGTGTTGGTTGAAACGAACGTCAACTTGAATTAAAGGGTGGTTAGCAGAGCATATATTGGTATCCTTTATTCGTTAGGATCTATTCGACTCAACCTCAACCCCAACGTTCGTTGGTCTCCACGACCACCGCCAATTAAGCTGGCTTTTGTTCGTTGGGCTCCACGAACGTTCCTATGTGAGATGAAGCTGCTTCACTCATTGAAGTTGAGCATGAAGCGCACTAAACATGATTTTGTTCACGATCTTTAATTGATTTTGTAAGTGCGCTGCTGGCTTTGCATGGAGGAGTTGATGTGCATTTTTTTAGCTAGTAGACCATGATCCCATGATGTACAGATTGCTACGTTGATATTATTACTCTCTCCGTTTCTAAATATAAGTCCTTTTAGAGATTCTATAATACGGGCTACATACGAAGCAAAATGAATCTACACACTAAAATAAATCTATATCATCCATATGTAGTCCATATCCAAATCTTTAAAAAGACTTATATTTAGAAACGGAGGGAATACAACATAGAGCGGAATTGTGCTAACAAGATCAAATTAGTGCATGAGTGGATCTAAGCCATAATTTTCCCCATGATCCTTAACTGATTTTGTAAGTGCGCTCATGGGTTCCATGGAGGACTTGACATGTCGTGTACATTGCTGCAATGATATAGTGCGGAATTGTGCTAACAAGATCGAATTAGTGGATGAGTGGATCTAAAACATAATTGTGTTCATGATCCTTAGTAGATTTTGAAAGTGCGCTCTTCGGTCGCATGGAGAAGCTGACTTGTTGTGCACATTACTGCAGTGATATAGATTATAGTGCAAAATTCTTCTAGCAAAATAAAATTGATGTGTCAGTGGATCTAAAACATAATTTTGTATCTCTTACTTTTTGCCCCTTCCATTTTTTGTTCTCTACCAGTTAATCTTACTTTGTTGGAAATAGTGGAACATTTTTATCAATGTATACGGGCACATACATAAACGTTCATGATCTTTTTAAACGATGAACATATTTGTGAATACTTACTTTTTTGTATAGAGAACATTATCCAAATATTAAATGGAGTATTCTAATTCAATATAAGAACATAGTTTATATGAGGTACATGAGCATTTTCCCTTTTTGCAATATAGGATTTTTCATTTTATAAATCATTTTTGCAATAAATAAATCTATCAACTAGATTTTCCAGAATAAACATGCATATGCATTGTAACGGGAGAGTTAACATTTTGTTATCTGAGCATCTAGGTGGTGCCTTCGACACTGCACAGATTTCACCAATCCTTCGCTCGCTCCTTGCTAACCAACACACAACATTGTGTGCCGCATGTTCATTTGAAATAAAGACGAATCTTGGGCCATTGATTAAACATTGCATTTTAAAAATAGTTAACATGTAAAATAATATCATATTTAAATGCCACACAATTTTCTTATCAAATTTCATATATAACATGTTAAAATTGAAGTTATGGTTTAAAATATATGTTATTTGAAAAAAATCTTAATAGACTACAGGGTGATTAACACAGATCTCAGGGGTTTTTATGTTAAACTGAAAAAACTATTCACTATAACTTTGAGATGAACTGCGGGTTAATTAGCATAAAAGACAGGGGGTTTGTGTAAAATGCGAAAAGAGGTTTTCTTACAACTTAAAGATGGACTGCTGGCTAATTATTGTAAAATGTAAGGTTTTTTTGTAAAATGTAGGACGGCAAACAGGCAGCACTCATCCCTTTATTAGTAAAACTAGTAAAAGGTTCCGCGCATCGCATTGGGAGAACAAAAAAATGATTATCTCCAATGATCATGATCACATTTTTCTTCAACCAAGATACACTATCACTCTCAATTTTGTGAAATCATGAGCACTGTTTTAAACCCGTGAACACTTTTACAATTTTTTGAACAATTTTTGAACTCACGAACATTTTATACTATTTGCAATTTTTTAAACATTTTTCTCGAATCAGTGAACATTTCTAGACTGTATAAACATAGTTTTCAAAATTGACGGAATTTTAAAATTCGGGAACATTTTTTAAATGCATGATCATTTTTTGAATCAGCGAACATTTTATGAATGAATAAACTATTTTTAGCATATTTTCCATTCATGAACATTTTTTGGATTGACAAAATTTTGTTCAATTTTAATAACATTTTTATATACACAAAATTTTAAAAAAATCATGAACATTTTTAATTTCCTGAACATTTATTTTTCAAAATTTTGATTTTTTTTTAATAAGATTGAAAAAGAATCAGGAACATTTTTGAATTCACAAAAATTTTATAATTTATAAAAAAATATTTCGAAATTTTCATTTTTTTGATTTTCCGAACTTTTCGTAAGTCCGTAACTATTTAAAGTAGAAAAAATCAAAAAAACAAAATGTTAAAGAACACGCCACCCGGATATGGACCGGCCCAAAAGGGACAACTTTTTTTTAGCGAAATCGGTATCCTCTATTAAACATTCAAAATCATGGGAATACAGATGTGTTGGGGAACGTAGCAATAATTCAAAAAAATTCCTACGTGTCACCAAGATCAATCTAGGAGATACTAGCAACGAGAGAGAGGGAGTGCATCTTCATACCCTTGAAGATCGCTAAGCGGAAGCGTTCAAGAGAACGGGGTTGATGGAGTCGTACTCGTCGTGATCCAAATCACCAATGATACTAGCGCCGAATGGACGGCACCTCCGCGTTCAACACACGTACGGAGCAAGGACGTCTCCCACGCCTTGATCCAGCAAGGAGGAAGGAGAGGTTGAGGAAGAGGGCTCCAACAGCAGCACGACGGCGTGGTGGTGGTGGAGCAGCAGTACTCCGACAGGGCTTCGCCAAGCTCTTGCGGAGGAGGAGAGGTGTTGGGGAGGGGAGGGGCTGCGCCTTGGATGTGGTGTGCAGCCCTCCCCTTGCCCCTCTATTTATAGGGGAAGGAGAAAGGTGGACGACCCCCTCTAGATGAGATCTAGAGGGGGGCGGCGGCCAAGGGGAGGGGGCTTGCCCCCCAAGCAAGGGGGGCGCCCCCCTTAGGGTCCCCCACAACCTAGGCGCATGGGCCCAAGGGGGGATGCGCCCAGCCCATGTAGGGCTGGTTCCCTTTCCTCTACAGCCCATTAGGCCCCCTGAGAGAGGTGGTCCCTCCCACTGGACCCCCGGAACCCCTCCGGTGGCCCCGGTATAATACCGATATGCCCCCGAACCATTCCGGTGACCGTATGACAACTTCCTACATATAAATCTTCACCTCCGACCATTCCGGAACTCCTCGTGATGTTTGGGATCTCATCTGGGACTCCGAACAACATTCGGTAATCACATACAAGTCTTCCTAATAACCCTAGCATCATCGAACCTTAAGTGTGTAGACCCTACGGGTTCGGGAACCATGCAGACATGACCGAGACAACTCTCCGGCCAATAACCAACAGCGGGATCTGGATACCCATGTTGGCTCCCACATGTTCCACGATGATCTCATCGGATGAACCACGATGTCGAGGATTCAAGCAATCACGTATACAATTCCCTTTGTCAATCGGTACGTTACTTGCCCGAGATTCGATCGTCGGTATCCCAATACCTCATTCAATCTCGTTACCGGCAAGTCACTTTACTCATTCCGTAATGCATGATCCCGTGACCAACTACTTAGTCACACTGAGCTCATTATGATGATGCATTACCGAGTGGGCCTAGAGATACCTCTCCGTCATATGGAGTGACAATCCCAGTCTCGATTCATGCCAACCCGACAGACACTTTCAGAGATACATGTAGTGCACCTTTATAGACACCCAGTTACGTTGTGACGTTTGGTACACCCAAAGCACTCCTACGGTATCCGGGAGTTGTACAATCTCATGGTCTAAGGAAATGATACTTGACATTCAGAAAAGCTCTAGCAGACGAACTACACGATCTTGTGCTATGCTTTGGATTGGGTCTTGTCCATCACATCATTCTCCTAATGATGTGATCCCGTTGTCAATGACATCCAATGTCCATGGTCAGGAAACCATGACCATCTATTGATCAATGAGCTAGTCAACTAGAGGCTTACTAGGGACATGTTGTGGTCTATGTATTCACACATGTATTACGGTTTCCAGTTAATACAATTATAGCATGAACAATATACAATTATCATGAACAAGGAAATATAATAATAACCATTTTATTATTGCCTCTAGGGCATATTTCCAACAGTCTCCCACTTGCACTAGAGTCAATAATCTAGTTCACATCACTATGTGATTGCAATGAATCCAACACCCATGGGGTTTGTTCATATATTGCTTGTGAGAGAGGTTTATTAGTCAATGAGTCTGAACCTTTCAGATCCATGTGTGCTTTACAAACCTCTATGTCATCTTGTAGATGCAGCTACCACGTGCTACTTGGAGCTATTCCAAAAAACTGTTCTACTATATGAATCCGGTTTACTACTCAGAGTCATCCAGATTAGTGTCAAAGTTTGCATCGACGTAACCCTTTACGACGAACTCTTTTACCACCTCCATAATCGAGAAAATTCCTTAGTCCACTAGTTACTAAGGATAAGTTCGACCGCTGTCGTGTGATCCATTCCTGGATCACTCTTGTACCCCTTGACTGACTCATGGCAAGGCACACTTCAGGTGCGGTACACATCATAGCATACTGTAGAGCCTACGTCTAAAGCATAGGGGATGACCTTCGTCCTTTCTCGCTCTTCTGCCGTGGTTAGGTCTTGAGTCTTACTCAATATTCACACCTTGTAACACAGCTAAGAACTCCTTCTTTGCTGATCTATTTTGAACTCCTTCAAAATCTTATCACGGTATGCATTCATTCGAAAGTACTATTAAGCGTTTTTGATCTATCCTTATAGATCTTGATGCTCAATGTTCAAGTAGCTTAATCCAGATTTTCCATTGAAAAACACTTTTCAAATAACCCTGCATGCTTTCCAGAAATTCTACATCATTTCTGATCAACAATATGTTAACAACATATACTCATCAAAAATTCAAAAGTGCTCCCACTCACTTCTTTGGAAATACAAGTTTCTCATAAACTTTGTATAAACCCAAAATCTTTGATCATCTCATCAAAGCGTACATTCCAACTCTGAGATGCTTACTCCGGTCCTTAGAAGGATTGCTGAAGCTTTGCATACTTGTCAGCATCTTTCAGGATTGACAAAACCTTCTGGGTGTATCACATACAACCTTTCCTCGAGAAAAATGTCGAGGAAACAATGTTTTTTTACATCCTATCTGCAAGATTTCATAAATAATGCAGTAACTGCTAATATAATTCCAACAGACTCTTAGCATCGTTACGAGTGAGAAAGTCTCATCGTAGTCAACTCCTTGAACTTGTCGGGAAACATCTTAACGACAAGTCGAGCTTTCTTAATGGTGACACTTACCATCGTTGTATGTCTTCCTTTTAAAATCCATCTGCACCCAACAGCCTTACGACCATCAAGTGGTTCTTTCGAAGTCTATACTTTCTTTTATACATGGATCCTCTCTCGGATTTTATGGCCTCGAGCCATTCTTCGGAATCTGGGCCCACCATCACTTCTCCATAGCTCGTAGGTTCATTGTTGTCTAGCAACATGACTTCCAAGACAGGATTACGTACCACTCTGAAGTAGTATGCATCCTTGTCGACCTATGAGGTTTGGTAGTGACTTGATCCAAAGTTTCATGATCACTATCATAAGCTTCCACTTTAATTGGTGTAGGTGCCACAGGAACAACTTCCTGTGCCCTGCTACACACTAGTTGAAGTGACAGTTCAATAACCTCATCAAGTCTCCACCATCCTCCCACTCAATTCTTTCGAGAGAAACTTTTCCTCGAGGAAGGACCCGTTTCTAGAAACAATCACTTTTGCTTCCAGATCTGAAATAGGAGGTATACCCAACTATTTTTGGGTATTCTATGAAGATGCATTTATCCGCTTTGGGTTCGAGCTTATCAGCCTGAAACTTTTTCACATAAGCATCACAGCCCCAAACTTTTAAGAAACGACAGCTTAGGTTTCTCTAAACCATAGTTCATACGGTGTCGTCTCAATGGAATTGTGTGGTGGCCTATTTAAAGTGAGTGCGGTTGTCTCTAATGCCTAACCCATAAACGATAGTGGTAATTCGATAAGAGACATCATGGTATGCACCATATCCAATAGGGTGCAGTTGTGATGTTCGGACACACCATCACACTGTGGTGGTCCAGGCGGTATTAGTTGTGAAACAATTTCCACAACGTCTTAATTGTGTGCCAAACTCGTAACTCAGATATTCATCTCTATGATCATATCATAGACATTTTATCATCTTGTCATGACGATCTTCAACTTCACTCTGAAATTACTTAAACCTTTCAATAATTCAGACTTGTGTTTCATCAAGTAAATATACTCGGCATCTACTCAAATCATCTGTGAAGTAAGAACATAATGATATCCACTGCATGCCTCAGCACTCATTGGACTGCACACATCAAAATGTATTACTTCCAACAAGTTGCTTTGTTGTTCCATCTTACTGAAAACGAGGTTGTTCAGTCATCTTGCCCATGTGGTATGATTTGCATGTCTCAAGTGATTCAAAATCAAGTGAGTCCAAATGATCCATCTGCATGGAGTTCCTTCATGCATATCTACCAATAGACATGGTTCGCATGTCTCAATCTTTTCAAAAACGAGTGAGTCCAAAGATCCATCAACATGGAGCTTCTTCATGCGTTTTATACCAACATGACTCAAATGGCAGTGCCACAAGTACGTGGTACTATCATTACTATCTTATATCTTTTGGCATGAACATGTGTATCACTATGATCGAGATTCAATAAACCATTCATTTTAGGTGCAAGACCATTGAAGGTATTATTCAAATAAATAGAGTAACCATTATTCTCCTTAAATGAATAACCGTGTGGCGATAAACATAATCCAAACATGTCTATGCTCAACGCAAACACCAAATAACAATTATTTCGATTTAACACCAATCCCGATGGTAGAGGGAGCGTGCGACGTTTGATCACATCAACCTTGGAAACACTTCCAACACATATCGTCATCTCACCTTTAGCTAGTCTCCGCGGCCTTTTATTTCGAGTTACTAACGCTTAGCCACTAAACCGGTATTTATTACCCTGGTGCTACTAGGAGTACTAGTAAAGTACACAATAATATGACGTATATCCAAAATACTTCTGTCGACCTTGCCAGCCTTCTCATCTACCAAGTATCTAGGGTAGTTCTGCTTCAGTGACCGTTCCCCTCATTATAGAAGCACTTAGTCTCGGGTTTGGTTCAACCTTGGGTTTATTCACTAGAGCAGCAACTGATTTGCCGTCTCATGAAGTATCCCTTCTTTCCCATGCCCTTCTTGAAACTAGTGGTTTAACCACCAACAATTGATGCTCCTACTTTATTTCTACTTTCGCGGTGTCAAATATCACGAGTTGCTCAAGGATCATCATGTCTATCCCTGATATGTTATAGTTCATCACGAAGCTCCAATAGCTTGGTGGCAGTGACTATGGAGAACCATCACTATCTCATCTGGAAGATTAACTCCCACTCGATTCAAGCGATTGCAGTATTCAGACAATCTGAGCACATGCTCAACGATTGAGTTTTTCTCCCTTAGTTTGCAAGCTTAAGAAACTTGTCAGAGGTCTCATACCTCTTGACGTGGGCACTAGTCTGAAATTCCAATTACAGTCTTTGGAACATCTCATATGTTCTGCGACGTTTCAAAAACGGCTTCGGTGCCACAATTCTAAACCGTTAGTATTACGTACTGAACTATCACGTAGTCATCAAAACGTGTATGTCAGATGTTTCCCAACATCTACAGACGATGCTCGAGGTTCAACACACTGAGCGGTGCATTAAGGACATAACCCTTCTGTGCAGCAATGAGGACAATCCTCAGTTCATGGACCCAGTCCGCATAATTGCTACTGTCAACTCTCGACTAAATTTTCTCTAGTAACATATCTAAAACAGTAGAACCAAAGCGTGAGCTACGACATAATTTGCAAAGACCTTTTGACTATGTCCATGATAATTAAGTTCATCTAATCAAATTATTCAATAAACTCCCACTTAGATAGACATCCCTCTAGTCATCTAAGTGATACATGATCCGAGTCAACTAGGCCGTGTCCGATCATCACGTGAGACGGACTAGTCATCATCGGTGAACATCTTCATGTTGATCGTATCCACTATACGACTCATGTTCGACCTTTTGGTCTTCCGTGTTCCGAGGCCATGTCTGTACATGATAGGCTCGTCAAGTTAACCTAAGTGTATTGTGTGTGTAAATCTGGCTTACACCCGTTGTATGCGAACGTTAGAACCTATCACACCCGATCATCATGTGGTGCTTCGGAACAACGGACCTTAGCAACGTTGCACAGTTAGGGGGAACATAAATCTTGATATTTTAATGAGGAATCATATTATTTATGCTACCGTCGTTCTAAGCAAATAAGATGTAAAAACATGACAAACATCACATGCAAATCATAAAGTGACATGATATGGCCAATATCATCTTGCGCCTTTGATCTCCATCTTCGAGGCGCGGCATGAACACCATCGTCACCGGCATGACACCATGATCTCCATCATCGTGTCTTCATGAAGTTGCCTCGCCAACTATTATTTCTACTACTATGGCTAACGGTTAGCAATAAAGTAAAGTAATTACATGGCGTTTTCATTGACACGTAGGTCATAAATAAATTAAGACAACTCTTATGGCTCCTGCCGGTTGTCATACTCATCGACATGCAAGTCGTGATTCCTATTACAAGAACATGATCAATCTCATACATCACATATATCATTCATCACACCCTTTTGGCCATATCACATCACATAGCAAACCCTGCAAAAACAAGTTAGATGTCCTCTAATTGTGGTTGCATGTTTTACGTGGCTGCTATGGGTTTCTAGCAAGAACGCTTCTTACCTACGCAAAACCACAACGGTGATATGCCAATTGCTATTTACCCTTCATAAGGACCCTTTTCATCGAATCCGATCCGACTAAAGTGGGAGAGACAGACACCCGCCAGCCACCTTATGCATCAAGTGCATGTCAGTCGGTGGAACCAGTCTCACGTAAGCGTATGTGTAAGGTCGGTCCGGGCCGCTTCATCCCACAATGCCGCCGGATCAAGATAAGACTAGTAACGGTAAGCAAATTGAACAAATCATCGCCCACAACTGCTTTGTGTTCTACTCGTGCATAGAATCTACGCATAGACCTAGCTCTTGATGCCACTGTTGGGGAACGTAGCAATAATTCAAAAAAATTCCTACGTGTTACCAAGATCAATCTAGGAGATACTAGCAATGATAGAGAGGGAGTGCATCTTCATACCCTTGAAGATCGCTAAGCGGAAGCGTTCAAGAGAACGGGGTTGATGGAGTCGTACTCGTCGTGATCCAAATCACCGATGATCCTAGCGCCGAACGGACGACACCTCCACGTTCAACACACGTACGGAGCGAGGATGTCTCTCGCGCCTTGATCCAGCAAGGAGGAGGGAGAGGGTGAGGAAGAGGGCTCCAACAGCAGCACGACGGCGTGGTGGTGGTGGAGCAGCAGTACTCCGGCAAGGCTTCGCCAAGCTCTTGCGGAGGAGGAGAGGTGTTGGGGAAGGGAGGGGCTGCGCCTTGGATGTGGTGTGCAGCCCTCCCCTTGCCCCTCTATCTATAGGGGAAGGAGGAAGGGGGCCGGCCCCCTCTAGATGAGATCTAGAGGGGGGGCGGCGGCCAACGGAGGGGGCTTGCCCCCCAACCAACGGGGGCGCCCCCCTTAGGGTCCCCCCCCCCAACCCTAGGTGCATGGGCCCAAGGGGGGATGCACCCAGCCCATGTAGGGCTGGTTCCCTTTCCTCTACGGCCCATTAGGCCCTCCGAGAGAGGTGGCCCCTCCCACTGGACCCCCGGAACCCCTCTGGTGGCCCCGGTACAATACCGATATGCCCCCTAACCATTCCGGTGACCGTATGACAACTTCCTACATATAAATCTTTACCTCCTGACCATTCCGGAACTCCTCGGGACATCCGGATCTCATCCGGGACTCTGAACAACATTCGGTAATCACATACAAGTCTTCCTAATAACCCTAGCATCATCGAACCTTAAGTGTGTAGACCCTACAGGTTCGGGAACCATGCAGACATGACCGAGACAACTCTCCCGCCAATAACCAACAGCGGAATCTGGATACCCATGTTGGCTCCCACATGTTCCACGATGATCTCATCGGATGAACCATGATGTCGAGGATTCAAGCAATCCCGTATACAATTCCCTTTGTCAATCGGTACATTACTTGCCCAAGATTTGATCGTCGGTATCCCAATACCTCGTTCAATCTCGTTACCGGCAAGTCACTTTACTCGTTCCGTAATGCATGATCCCGTGACCAACTACTTAGTCACACTGAGCTCATTATGATGATGCATTACCGAGTGGGCCCAGAGATACCTCTCCGTCATACGGAGTGACAAATCCTAGTCTCGATTCATGCCAACCCAACAGACACTTTCGGAGATACCTGTAGTGCACCTTTATAGCTATGTAGTTACGTTGTGATGTTTGGTACACCCAAAGCACTCCTACGGTATCCAGGAGTTGCACAATCTCATGGTCTAAGGAAATGATACTTGACATTCAGAAAAGCTCTAGCAGACGAACTACATGATCTTGTGCTATGCTTAGGATTGGGTCTTGTCCATCACATCATTCTCCTAATGATGTGATCCCGTTGTCAATGACATCCAATGTCCATGGTCAAGAAACCATGACCATCTATTGATCAATGAGCTAGTCAACTAGAGGCTTACTAGGGACATGTTGTGGTCTATGTATTCACACATGTATTACGGTTTCCAGTTAATACAATTATAGCATGAATAATAGACAATTATCATGAACAAGGAAATATAATAATAACCGTTTTATTATTGCCTCTAGGGCATATTTCCAACAAGATGATGTCGGGCAAAGTTGCAAGCCACACATGGCGCCCGGGAGGGAGAGATGCAGCCTTCTTAGCTAAAGCATGAGCCTCTCCATTGTGTCTCCTACTCTCGTGAATAAACTCAACAGAACAAAAAGCCTTCCTCTGATGCTTGATATCTTGTAGGATTGGAAAGAATCTGCATGGGGAGTCGTCTGCGATCCTTGTCACAACTTCTAGACAGTCTGAAGCTACGCATACTGATTGAATGTGTAAATCTGTAGCGAGTGCTAGCGCCTCGCTACACGCATGTACCTCGAGAATTGTCGGGTCCAAGAGGCCTTCAAAAATGATGGCAGAAGCCCCTAGGTAGTTACCGTGTTTGTCTCGCCACACCACGGCAAAGGCGCCCTTGTCCCCAATCTTGGACAAACCTCCGTCCGCATTTATCTTGGCGTCGTGAAATTCCGGCGGTAGCCATGCAGGCCACGCTTGTTGTCCCGTATTTACTCTAGAAATTACATGCAGGTCCCTAGGCGTTGCATGCAAGCCCCTGGATGTGACATGCAGGCCCTTGGATTGCGCATGCAGTTCTTTTGTGCGTGCCCCCCTCTCTGGGATTTGGTGGTGCTCCGCCATGAACTTGTGAACAAAAACATGGGTACTGAGGGGGCTCTGGAACTGGTTGTCGTGAATAGCTCGGCGTCTGGCCCACCAGATTGCCCACATCGTTACGAGCACATGCGCAAGGGCCGTCGTGGGTACGGTATCCACTAGCCAAAACATCCAAAGCATTGCATCGTCAATCCGGTTGGAGATGATCATTTCAGTGATATCTTCATCGGCGAGAGCCCACACACAGCGCGCCATATGGTAGTCAAATAAAGCATGGCGCCATGTGTCCACCGCCGCATGACAAATGGAGCATTCAGCAGCGTCGGACATGCTTCTGTGCTTTCGAACAACCCCTGTGGGTATGGAAGTTTTGGCTAGTCTCCAAGCAAAGACTTGCACCTTTGAGGGAACCTCTGCTCCCCATAGTTTGGCCCATGACTGGCTGTCGGGTTGGACGTTGGAATGACCGTCGTTGTGTTCAAGCCAGTCCGTGCGTTGCTACTTTGTCGAGGCGAGCAGTCTATATGTTGAACTCACTGTGAAGATCCCCTTTCTCTCATAATGCCATGACCAAAAGTCCGCCTGAATATTGTTATTGAGAGGAATGTTAAGAATTGCCTCCATGTCCATCGGATACATGTGCTCGTGAAGCATTTCACGGTTCCAAGTGAAAGTGACAGGGTTGATGAGTTCAGAAACCTGTTGAGGAGGGTTCGGAGATTTTGGGCAGACCGGCCAAAGCTTGAAGTCACGGGGGATCCAGTTGTCATGCCAAATATTGGTATCTTCTCCCGATCCGATGCGCTTTACAAGACCAAGCTTAAGTGTGTCCCGCCCTTCAACTATGGACCGCCATACTTGTGATGGGTTATTGCCCACTTCTGCTTCGAGGATTGAAGAGCGCGGATAGTATACTGCTCTAAGCATACGAGCGCTGAGAGAGTCAGGCTGAGCTAGGAGTCTCCAGGCTTGCCGGGCAAGTAGCGCCAAGTTGAAGAGCTCAATATCGTGGAAGCCCATGCCTCCCATGCATTTTGGTTGTGACATGACTTCCCAAGAGACCCAAGCTGTCTTCCTCTCTCCTTTCTTTGATCCCCACCAAAATTTCCTCAACAAACGATTGATATGCTGGCAAAGGCCCCGTGGCAATTTGAAACAAGCCATGGAGTATGAGGAATTGCCTGAGCAACTGATTTAATTAGCACTTCTTTGCCACCAGCAGATAGAGCCTTCTCCATCCATCCTTGCACATGCTTCCATATTCGATCCTTCAGGTATTTGAAGGATCCTTCCTTAGCTCTCCCCACATCAGCTGGAAGACCAAGGTATCTATCAGACAGTTGCTCATTCTAAACCTTCAAGATTTGTTTAACCTCCTGTTTCAGAGAATCCGTACAACCCTTGCTGAAGCATGAACAGTAATCGGGCTGCTAGGACCAATTGGTACGCATGGAGACCTATCGCGTCGTGTTTTACTACTATAGGGCGGGTTCTACTTAAAGGAAATAAGGTGGACGCGTACTACTGGTTCCCATGTGTATAAGGTCCTTCTTTGTCTTTTTCTTCTCCGGGTTTTTTCCTTAGTTTCTTCATGTTTTTTGTTTTCTTTTCCTTTGGGTTATTTTGATTCTTTTTCGTTTTGGGGGGATTTTCTATGTTTCCTTTTTCCATTCTACAATCTTATATACATGAACAACATTTTTAAATGATTGTTCAAAAAAATTTGAATACTTGTTCACCATTTCTATACACATGATTAACATCTTTTCAAATACTTGTTTAATATTTTTCCAAATACATTTTCAACATTTTTATATACATCCCCGCAAAAAAACATTTTTATATACATGATCAACATTCATTTTTAAATAGTTGTTCAAGATTTTTATATACATGAACACTGTTGCAAAAGGCAGTGCCTAGGAGGCGCTTAGGCACGACTAGGCGCTAGGCGATGGCCAAACGCCTCGCCTAGGGCATAAATGGTAGTCTAGGAAGTGCATGCAACAAATTGTTTACGCAAGCGAGAAATCATGTCATATTGCACTGAAATGCCAAACATGACATATTCAAATGGTAGTAGATGGTAGTTAACTTATTTATCTGCCCTACATTAACATCACTGCACATATAATAACCACAGATATACCCTGATAGTAGAATCTATATTACCGCCTAGGGCGCTTAAGCACCGCCTAGGCACTAGGCGAAGGCCAACCGCCTCTCTTATGCCTACCGCTTTTTCCAACCTAACATGATCAATATTTTTTTAAATACTTATTTAAGATGTTGTAAATAGTTGTTCAACATTTTTAAAATACTTGGTCAACGTTTTTATACACATGATCAACATTTTTCTCAAATACATGTTCACATTTTTTAAATCCTTGTTCAACATTTTTTATATACATGATCAACATTTCTTTCAAATATGTGTTCAATATTTTCAAATATTTTTTGAAGAGTGTTTTGTAATATATATTTAGATTATTTTAAATGTAAACAAAAGTACAAAAATAAAAGTAAAAAGAAAACATAAAACGTTAAAAAAGGAAAAAAGGTTGTGGCCTCTCGCACTTGTGGGACGGGCTAGCTCGCTCTCCCTTCAGCGAGTCCGAACCCAGTCTCGCTGGAGGCGAGATATATGTGTGCCCTAGAGCGCAATATAGGACATCCCTACTGCATGGGATTCCACTGTGCGAAAAGTTTCTTTTTATCACTTATAGGTGGCATTGGTGGGTAATATTTTGCATATTTAGGGGCAATTTCCATAACATACTAGAAGAAGTAATTGCACCTTTATCATTGTTATAAGTATAGATAAGTAATAGCCCCTTTATTATTATATATATCGAGCCGTACTAATATTTGTAGACCTTAACTACGGAAACCAGCGCTGAGGAGCTCCGTGAATCTGGGTCGTCCCAATTAAAAGTGATAGCTCACGTGCCCTGCGAATCGGTTTTTTTGCAAGGAGGGTCCACCTCGTCGGCTGAAGGAAATATGGCCTAGAGGCAATAATAAAGTTATTATTTATTTCCTTATATCATGATAAATGTTTATTATTCATGCTAGAATTGTATTAACCGGAAACATGATACATGTGTGAATACATACTTACATAGACAAACAAAGTGTCACTAGTATGTCTCTACTTGACTAGCTCGTTAATCAAAGATGATTATGTTTCCTAGCCATAGACATGAGTTCTCATTTGATTAATGGGATCACATCATTAGGAGAATGATGTGATTGACTTGACCCATTCCGTTAGCTTAGCACTTGATCGTTTAGTATGTTGCTATTTCTTTCTACATGACTTATACATGTTCCTATGACTATGAGATTATGCAACTCCCGTTTACCGGAGGAACACTTTGTGTGATACCAAATGTCACAACGTAACTGGGTGATTATAAAGGTGCTATACATGTGTCTCCGAAGGTACTTGTTGGGTTGGCGTATTTCGAGATTAGGATTTGTCACTCCGATTGTCGGAGAGGTATCTCTGGGCCCACTCGGTAATGCACATCACTATAACCTTGGAAGCATTGTAACTAATGAGTTAGTTGTGGGATGATGTATTACGGAACGAGTAAAGAGACTTGCCGGTAACAAGATTGAACTAGGTATTGAGATACCGACGATCAAATCTCGGGCAAGTAACATACCGATGATAGAGGGAACAACGTATATTGTTATGCGGTTTGACCGATAAAGATCTTCATAGAATATGTAGGAGCCACTATGAGCATCCAGGTTCTGCTATTGGTTATTGACCATAGACATGTCTCGGTCATGTCTACATAGTTCTCGAACCCGTAGGGTCCGCACGCTTAAAGTTTCGGTGACGATTGTATTATGAGTTTTTGTGTTTTGATGTACCGAAGGTAGTTCGGAGTCCCGGATATGATCATGGACATGACGAGGAGACATAAAGATCGATATATTGGACGACTATGTTCGGACACCGGAACCCCCGAGGAGTTTAATGGGCCAAGATGGGCCTTAGTGGAGAAGAGGAGGGGTGGCTAGGGCAGGCCGCGCCCCTCCCCCTCTAAGTCCGAATTGGACAAGGAGGGGGGCGGCGCCCCCCTTTCCTTCCTCTCTCTCCTTCCCTTCCTTTCCCCCTCCTACTCCAACTAGGAAAAGAGGGAGTCCTACTCCCGGTGGGAGTAGGACTCCTCCCTGGCGCGCCCTCCCCTGGTCGGCCTCCTCCTCCCCCTGGTCCTTTATATACGGGGCAGGGGGCACCTCTAGACACAACAATTGATCTCTTGATCTCTTAGCCGTGTGCGGTGCCCCCTTCCACCATATTCCACCCCGATCATATTGTAGCAGTGCTTAGGCGAAGCCCTGCATCCGTAGCAACATCATCACCGTCACCACGCCGTCGTGCAGACGGAACTCTCCCATGAAGCTCTGCTGGATCGGAGTTCGCGGGACGTCATCGAGCGGAACGTGTGCTGAACTTGGTATGTACGTACGTTCGGTACTTCGATCGGTTAGATCGTGAAGATGTACGACTACATCATCCGCGTTGTGCTGCTTCTGCTTTCGGTCTACGATGGTATGTAGACAACACTCTCCCCTCTCGTTGCTATGCATCACCATGATCCTGTGTGTGCGTAGGAATTTTTTTGAAATTAGTACGTTCCCCAACAGTGGCATCCGAGCCTGGTTTTATGCGTAGATGTTATATGCACGAGTAGAACACAAGTGAGTTGTGGGCGATACAAGTCATACTGCTTACCAGCATGTCATGCTTTGGTTCGGCGGTATTGTTGGATGAAGCGGCCCGGACCGACATTACGCGTACGCTTACGCGAGACTGGTTCTACCGACGTGCTTTGCACATAGGTGGCTGGCGGGTGTCAGTTTCTCCAACATTAGTTGAACCGAGTGTGGCTACGCCCGGTCCTTGAGAAGGTTAAAACAACACTAACTTGACGAACTATCATTGTGGTTTTGATGCATAGGTAAGAACGGTTCTTGCTCAGCCCGTAGCAGTCACGTAAAACTTGCAACAACAAAGTAGAGGGCGTCTAACTTGTTTTTGCAGGGCATGTTGTGATGTGATATGGTCAAGGCATGATGCTAAATTTTATTGTATGATATTATCATGTTTTGTAACCGAGTTATCGGCAACTGGCAGGAGCCATATGGTTGTCGCTTTATTGTATGCAATGCAATCTCCCTGTATTTGCTTTACTTTATCACTAAGCGGTAGCGATAGTCGTAGAAGCAATAATTGGCGAGACGACAACAATGCTACGATGGAGATCAAGGTGTCGCGCCGGTGATGTTGGTGATCATGACGGTGCTTCGGAGATAGAGATCACAAGCACAAGATGATGATGGCCATATCATATCACTTATATTGATTGCGTGTGATGTTTATCTTTTATGCATCTTATTTTGCTTAGATCGACGGTAGCATTATAAGATGATCTCTCACTAAATTTCAAGGTATAAGTGTTCTCCCTGAGTATGCACCGTTGCGAAAGTTCTTCGTGCTGAGACACCACGTGATGATCGGGTGTGATAAGCTCTATGTTCAAATACAACGGGTGCAAAACAGTTGCATATGCGGAATACTCAGGTTAAACTTGACGAGCCTAGCATATGCAGATATGGCCTCGGAACACTGAGACCGAAAGGTCGAGCGTGAATCATATAGTAGATATGATCAACATAGTGATGTTCACCATTGAAACTACTCCATCTCACGTGATGATCGGACATGGTTTAGTTGATATGGATCACGTGATCACTTGGAAGATTAGAGGGATGTCTATCTAAGTGGGAGTTCTTTAAATAATTTGATTAACTGAACTTTAATTTATCATGAACTTAGTACTTGATAGTATTTTGCATGTCTATATTGTTGTAGATAGATGGCCAGTGCTGTTGTTTCGTTGAATTTTAATGTGTTCCTTGAGAAAGCAAAGTTGAAAGATGATGGTAGCAATTACACGGACTGGGTCCATAACTTGAGGACTATCCTCATTGCTGCACAGAAGAATTACGTCTTGGAAGCACCGCTAGGTGCCAAACCTGCTGCAGGAGCAACACTAGATGTTATGAACGTCTGGCAAAGCAAAGCCGATGACTACTCGATAGTTCAGTGTGCCATGCTTTACGGCTTAGAACCGAGACTGCAACGATGTTTTGAATGTTATGGAGCATATGAGATGTTCCAGGAGTTGAAGTTAATATTTCAAGCAAATGCCCCGATTGAGAGATATGAAGTCTCCAATAAGTTCTATAGCTGCAAGATGGAGGAGAATAGTTCTGTCAGTGAACATATACTCAGAATGTCTGGGTATAACAATCACTTGATTCAACTGGGAGTTAATCTTCCGGATGATAGTGTCATTGACAGAATTTTTCAATCACTGCCATCAAGCTACAAGAGCTTCGTGATGAACTATAATATGCAAGGGATGGATAAGACAATTTCCGAGCTCTTCGCAATGCTAAAGGCTGCGGAGTTAGAAGTCAAGAAGGAGCATCAAGTGTTGATGGTCAATAAGGCCACTAGTTTCAAGAAAAAGGGCAAATGGAAGAAGAAGGGGAACTTTAAGAAGAACAGCAAACAAGTTGCTGCTCAAGAGAAGAAACCCAAGTCTGGACCTAAGCCTGAGACTGAGTGCTTCTACTGCAAGCAAACTGGTCACTAGAAGCGGAACTGCCCCAAATATTTGGCGGATAAGAAGGATGGCAAGGTGAACAAACACTACTAGGGAAAAGGCTAGCAGCAGCGCGGGTTTTAGACCTATCAGTAGCGCGGGGTGGTGCGCTACTGATAAGGCGCTACAGCCAACGAATAGCAGTAGCGTGCCTCCACCCATGCTACGGCTAAATCGACTTAGTAGCAGCGAGTTCCAGGAGGAGCGCTGATGGTAATTAGTAGTAGCGCTTCTCTCTGCACGCGCTGCTACTATTATTTCGTATTTTATTTTTTTTTATTTCATGTTATATTCGTACACCTTTACACAAATTTTCATACAACAGGAATTTACAAATTGTTTTTACATCATAATGAGTTATTACATCACGGGGTGAAAGAACCGTGTGGACTAGTTTCAAGTGGACGGACATCCACTTGAAACTAATCCGCGGTTCTTTCACCCAGTGATATAATAAATATCATCATCATCATATCATTAACAACTTATCATCATCATCATCATCATCATCATATCATTGGTCACTAGTCATAATCACAAGTACTCCTGACATCTTCAACTCTAACACATTGTATCACATAATAAACATATTGTACCTCATAGGACCTACTACATTATCTTGGGACCTACTATATTCTCTAAGGTAAAATAGAAAAAAACAAGATAGCCCCTCGCTCTCCATTATGGAGAATGCAGATTATCCTGTCTCCAATTCTTGCCTTTCATTTAATGTTGCTTCCAAGAACCTCCTTACGAATGTCCAAACATTTTTTCCACTCTTTGATTAGCATGTGTTCACCGGTTTTAGAAATTCGATATGCACAGGTGAGATCCGTAGGATGACCTGGCTGTAGGTTCAGAACTTCAAGGCGACCATTGTAATACATCAGATGAGGCACACAATCCATCGGGATTTTCTGTTGAAAAACATAATAATAACTTCGTAGTTAGCAATGATGTACTAGTTTTAGAAGTATGCAAAAGATGCACGGATGTCGTAATAGTAAAATATCTTACCAGGGTATCTCCATAGAAGTCATCTTTGGTTCAACACGTGCACTAGTGGCACGTATTCACCATAATTTGGAGGAGTTCGATAATAGGTGTTGTAATTCTCAAAAAAGTGCAATAAGCAATCAGACGATTTTTCTCCTTATAAGTTAATTCGGAGCCATCAGTGTAGTGGATTTTGTCTACCATCTTCTGCACATTCTTTGAAGATTCAAAATAAGCTGTCAATGGAAATAAGCTGTCAACTATTTTGAAATAAACAATATAAATTAGTTAATAACTATGTTTGAGAAACTCACATTGCGGTAGAATCGGAAGCGTATCAACAAGGACCCAAATGTCCATATTGTCTTACTCGATGTCAGGATGACCAAGATCCATGGTGACAATCATACCCTCATAAAAACCATACATTTTGCAAAGTGCTTCCCAATTGTGACAACCAAAATGGGTTACGCTCTGAGAATTATACAGATTTACTTCAAAATCGATATCATGATGGGTCCTTAGGTGTATTTTCTTTGTTTGAAAATTTTCATGGTCTTCAAAACCCATCCTCTCCAAGACATAGCGTCTTGCATGGTACGGGATAAGCTAGTCGAATTGTAAAAGATGAAAATTAGACGTTGAAATAGTTGAAGTCATGCTTAATTACAAAAAAACATTTGTCGTTGTTGCGTACCGTTTCAACATCGAAGGTCTCCTCGAGCTTAATGCTGAAGCGACAATCTTCGTCCAGCTCAACGAACCTGTCGCACATACCTCGATCGTCGTGACACCAGCTGCACTCCCCCGGGAGACTGTCATCGTCTGAGTACGACATTTCCTACGTTCACAATTCAAAGATTAAACTTGTACAATTAAATATATGTACTAAAAACCTAAATTAGATCATTATTTTTCAAAGAAAATCTAGGCCACTTGATATTTCCCACATATTCTAGCACAAGTCATGCCAGAATTCACGGAAAAATCCGGCATGACCTTTGCTAAAAAAGGACATATTGAGCGCCTGAAATTTGCCGGAACGGAAATTAATCAACACTCCGGCCACTCGGAGGTGTAACCAAAACATGAAATAATTGCTTAAACTAAAAAATAACACCAAATATGGCATGTTCAACTAGTTCTATTAATTCAACTAGTTCTATTAATTCAACTAGTTCTTACTAAATATAAACTTAGTATAAAAAGAAAAAAACTAGTTCTTTCTAAAAATGAAGTAGTTCAACTAGTTATTAACTAGTCGACAACCCGTGCGCTGCACGGGCTAGCGTCTTTATATAAGAGTGAGGACAATTATGTTATGTATAGATGTGGAATAAAACGGTACAATATTTCATCAATTATTTATGACCCAGTAATTCCTATAGAACACATACATAATTTTAACAATAATAATCTTACTAATTAAGATTACATTTTTAATATGACTATGCAATATAAAAGATCATCATTTAACCATAAAAATTGGTATGCTCGAACAACAGTGGCAGACTTATGATGGATGTGGTGTCTTTCCATTTCCATTTCAAGAAAGGCACATGCACAACCTCCAATTTAAGCTTAGGAAGACTGCAACCGGTTTTTTTTCAAGTTTTTTGCTAAAAAGATATTCCCTAACTGCAATAAGTCTTAGGTTACTGAATATTTATTTTGGAATGAATAGAAACTCCTTCGTGTACCTAAAATATTAATCTCACTTTACAAACCGAAGATAGGAGAGAGTTAATTGAATCGAACACTCGTTTTTTTACAACACATCAGGTGGACAATAACACTTCGTTGCATCAGTATCACTTAATAATATTCAAATCAAACTTTGTGTCAACAATAAAGTGGTAAAATAAACATGCTAACCACATATTAGGAGAAGACTGGCAAAGATATTTTAATCTTCAGAATAATCTAAAAATGATGCTATTTGTGAAGTGTTTCATATTTGATCATTATCCTCACAACATCAAAAGGAACCGAAAGCCTCTCAGTTGATCTCAGATGGCGCCAATATCAACAGCTACTGTAGGCACTTTTGGATCATCTATTACCACCAGGGCACAAAACAGAGCACATGTGGAAATTAAAGTGTGCTAGTTTACGGTTTATCAAAATACAATAGCAATAGACCATAATCAATAATAAGCTAAGTCAGTTGTGATGCATTCTCTTTCTCAAGAGACAATCATTACTCTTAATTTATTCCTACACTCAGCAGCATAATCATCCACAAAAATAGCTGACTATATGGCTTGTTAGAAAATGGAACATCAGAAACTTTAATTAAAAAGGTACTTTCTCTCATTTAGTGTTCCTATAAATAAATAGATGCGCTAAAAATGTAAAAGGTCAAAATGGAAATTGTCATCTCTCCTGCTGTACTGCAAATTTATCTCAAAATCATGTGTATTATCATAAAGCATAAAACTGCCAGTTCTGGTCTGCAGTTATGCATATCAGATAAGAACTGGATAGTAGAAACTAAACAGAAGTTCAACTACTTTGTCCGATCCACTAAAGACTATAGCTTTGGAGTCCTCGCTGCAAAAGCCAATATTAGCTATAAACTGAGTTTGGCGAATACAATATATTTTTGGGGGGTAAAATAAATAGTTTTTTCCTACTTACATCCACCAACATCCCTGCTTCAATGAAGATATGGAAGCATAACTACGCAAAAATAGTATCTAAGGTAGTGTGCAGAGTTTCAGTAACATCCCAAAACTCTTAAGAAAATGTACTGCTAGTGACTTTGCAGACATAGACAACACTGTTATAATTATGAACCAATAGCAACCAGTTCACATATACATAGAAAATAAAGCTCCACTAATAAAGCTCACGTACACATAGGTTGCTACAGCACTACTAAACCTCAAATATGGTGTCCAAGTCGATGCTAGATGGTTAGATGAGGCTTCTTTTAAACATACGAAAAAGTGAATCAGTGATTAAATACAAATTATATAACCCGGAGAGGAAAGCACCCAAATTACTATCATCGCCTGGTCGAGTCAAATTGCATGCAGTATTTTTCTCAGTTGCTTATGCAAATAAAATTAATTTTATTATACAGGTTTTCCAGGGTTGAGTATTTCTATGTTGGCCCCACCAGTATTGATAGACATAAAGGCACGTAGGTGTATTGCTTTCTACCAAACCAATGAAGGTCTTAGAAGCATTGAGCTATAGAACCAAACCATATAGCACACTATTAACATAGAGGGTTTGCGATCCATGTACTAACAGAACAACTCAGTATAATTTATTATTGATTAGAACTTGCATCTTGTTCAGGCATACACATCTTCTCACAACCTTGCCACTATTCTATCTACTCAAGCAATAAAGATCATTCTCGGTTCTATCACCTCAAACAACAAATATCATGGCTGGTTCTTCACTCTTAACCACTCTATCCTCATTTGATTCAATCAATGATTGGTCTAATCATTCCACTTAACATAATATTTACCCTCTAATAGTTAAGTTTTGTTGGTGCATGTGTGTCTTTTTTATAAGCAACTCCAATGCCTATGCATCTGAAAGTTCAACTAACTGCAAACACTGATGGGAAAAATGAGAAGCCTCTACTTAATTAATATGAAAACAAATAATTAATGCCAACAACTGCACCAAATAATGGAATTTTTTGTGGGAACCAAATAATGCATTTTCGGAACATCAATATCTGGTTTAAACATCGTTTTGGCCCCACATATGAATAAAATTTCTCAATTACCAAACTGCCTACTACAAAGGTCTGCTTGTCAGCAAGGATGGAGCACGAAAATTTATACTTTTGGGAGGAACCCAACAAAGAGCACATGTATTATATCTTTCCAGGATGTAAAAAAAATTAATTGTAGTCCAATCCTACTGATATCTTAGGCGTTTCAAACACTTCTTCCAGACCATGGGAGAGCCATGGCCCTTTGTTGCTTCCTGCCATCTCTATCCCTGCATGTCAGTACAAATACTATACTAACAGATTAAGGTTATTGTTTCTACTTGTTACCATGTTGTAGGTAGTCATTCATCAGTAGATATAAGTAAAAATTCTCGTGGCACTGGTGGCACCATTCTCGATAAACAAAAAACAGAGTATGTAATATGGGTAATTGAACAGAGAATGGAAGCAAATCTAATGGAGATGCAGACAATCAGTTGTATCAATTTTCACGCATATGCCACATCACTTGGAAGGCACATAGAAATACCAGAGAGAGAACGGATTGTCTAAAGAAGTATAGATGCGGTTATCAAACTGATTTAGAAATTACCCGCAGAGTAGATATCCGATGGTCAAAGTTACTGCACGATTATTTTTGTTCATCAATAAATCACGATGAGAACCTAAATTTTCTGCCATTCAGCAATTAGTAACAATAGTATAGAGCGGAGCTCGAGTGTCCTTGTCGTGCTTGCACACAACCTTTAGAGTCTAGGCATCATACTTTGTTTAATAACAAACTAAAAAATGTTATGATATACATGGATCGTTCTTTCAAAATCGCTAATGCCTGAATGCATTCAAGTACAGTTGGCAAGAAATAAAATGAAAGCCTAACCATTCCATGCTCCAGCATGTACGTGCTGCAACAACGAACATTAATAATCCTGTACTTGGCGGTGTGTTATCCAAAGAGGCCGGGACTTATTTGCATCAAATTTTTAGCACAAAACATGACAAAGACGAGGGTGATCTATAAGAAAAAAACAGCTAGTACAAAAACTGCATACAACAAAACAACTACTGTTACTTATGGAGTACATGATATCTAAACAATTCTTTTTCAGCTCCGCCAATCTGACCATATATACTTTGATACTACAACATGTAATTCCCCGTATCCTAAATTAAATTCAGGATCTTGAGCATGGATTTGAATGATATATTGTTTGCTTTTCTAATCCGTTTTAGCACTGTAAATCTCCACAATCATATGAAAATAAATAGCACATGAATATCTATTACTGTAAACACTACCTCAAAGACTGAAACATATGGTAAATAGGTCCAACAGGTAAACGACTAAATGGAGGGGGGTGATTGGAATTGGCCAAAGAGAAGGGTACTTTGCAAGGTGTAACACGTGCATATGGGGTTTCAATTTCGTCCTAGTTATGTCGGCGATGACAAAGTCAAGCTGCTACTGCTTGCAAGGATCATGCGTGGTGGGCGTCTTGTTGTGGTTGGAGGCCGCGTTGATCAACTTTTACTCGCATGTCACAGCAAAGTCTAGCACCTTCTTTCATCAACTTGTATGACACATCTGTAATAAAACGCTCATAGCAATTACATGAGTTATTTGAAAGAAAAGTCGAAAAACCAATCACCAGTTTAGAACTCATAGAAGAATTTGAAGCACACCATCTACCACTTCCTTGTAGATCTTTGTGGGCTTCTGTGGCAGTGAGTGGAGGTCCTTGATGCCACACTACAGGAACTGCGGGTTGCCCAATTCTAAGATCGTCGCGGAACGCTTGTCGTCATCGAGAGCTTGTCCCTGACATGTATTGCTGTTCAAACTATGGCGAAGGCGGACTTCTTGAGCACATGGGATCCATGCCCAAAGTAGCTTGCCTTAGTTTGAGAGAGAGAGAGAGAGAGAGAATCAATAGATTCGTTCTTGATCTACAGGGGGCGAGAGAGACCATGGTAGTTTGAGAGTCAATGGTTTCTTTTTCGATGTACAGGGGGTGAGAGACCATGGTAGTTTGAGAGAGTCTAGAGATTAGTTCCTGACGTATAGGGGGTTATGCCACAAGATACGTTTCAGGTTGTTTTTATCTTTTTTATTCAAGAGATAGAGGAAGAGGCGGTGGAGTATTGCTAGATAGATTGAGATGTACATAGGAGTCCTATGGGTTAATCTCCACCGTAATAACTCGGTCCCACCAAATAAATGGCTCCTAATTACTAATTAACGTGGTAATTTCTTGGAAGTCTAGAATTAGTATAGGTATAGATTTACTTACTATACTAGTTCAACTAAAACTTAACTAGTTCAACTAAAACTAAACTAGTTCTATTAATTCAACTAGTTCTTACTAAATATAAACTTACTATAAATAGAAAGAAACTAGCACATCTACTACTACTAATTAACATCTAACTACTGCATCTACTACTAATTAACATGTACTACTGCTAATTATACATCTACAACTAATTAACATCTATCCGATACTTCTAAAAATCATTATCTATGAACCCTAAATTAACATCTACTACTACTAAAATCATCTACTAACTAAGCAAAGAGAGAGGGGGTCGGGGAGGGGTGGGGGCCTTACAGAGGGAGAGACGGTGGCAGGGAGGTGCTCGGCGACGGAGGGGCGGCGAGGGCGGGCTCGGGATTGGGAGGGCGGCGGTCCTGGGCGGTGGGCTCGGCGGGCTCGGTCGAGGGCAGCGGTGGTGAGGTCGAGGGCGGCGACAGTGTGGTCGAGAGCGGCGGCGGTGAGGTTGAGGGCGGGCGACGGCGGCGGCGGTGAGGGCGCAGGCACGCTCGGGCTCGGGCGGCGGCGACAGGGAGTAGGGGAATAGGCCGGTGGGGGGAAAGGAGGACTTAGCGAAATTTTGATGCGGGGGGTGGTTAACTCGAACTAGCAGTAGCGCACGTACAGAAAACGCGCTATAGCTAACTTATCTACAGCGCGTTTTGGGAAAAACCGCTACTGCTAATGGAACCAGTTATTTCTTTTGTTTAGTAAAAACATCAAAAATATACATTGGTCATCATTGATTTTTTGTGTATAATCTAAATAGTCAACATGAATCCTCACTGTACCTGTATAGGTACATGCGAGGATTCATATTGCAACCACAAATCATACACATATAGTTCAATGAAGACCAAGTGCTCGATATAGGTTGAGAAGCAACATATTTAAGGTGGTAAACACCTTGTTCGCTAAGCAGTATGGGACTAAACTTAATTAGTTGCGGTCATACTTACCAGCAGCGAGTTTTGAGCAAAACCGCTGCTACTAAGTTCTTTAGCAGTAGCGCGTCCACGGGAAGGGCGCTACTACTATATCTAGCCTGGAGGCAACACCGTGGCAATTATGGTAGTAGCGCTCTTTTCACCTAGAGCGCTACTGTTACTCAGTCATTAGCAGCGCTCTTTTCTAAAGCTCGTTGCTGCTAATTAGCAGTAGCATCTGTTTTTATACCGCGCTGCTGCTAAGATTCTGTGTATAAGGTTTTCCCTAGTAGTGAAAGTTGTATGTGATATACATGTTATTGATGTGTACCTTACTAATGCTCGCAGTAGCACCTGGGTATTTGATACTGGTTCTGTTGCTAATATTTGCAACTCGAAATAGGGGCTACGGATTAAGCAAAGATTGGCTAAGGATGAGGTGACGATGCGCGTGGGAAATGGTTCCAAAGTCGATGTGATCGCGGTCGGCACGCTACCTCTACATCTACCTTCGGGATTAGTTTTAGACCTAAATAATTTTTATTTGGTGCCAGCGTTAAGCATGAACATTATATCTGGATCTTGTTTGATGTGATACGGTTATTCATTTAAATCAGAGAATAATGGTTGTTCTATTTATATGAGTAATATCTTTTATGGTCATGCACCCTTGAAGAGTGGTCTATTTATGTTAAACCTCGATAGTAGTGATACACATATTCATAATATTGAAGCCAAAAGATGCAGAGTTGATAATGATAGTGCAACTTATTTGTGGCACTGCCGTTTAGGTCATATTGGTATAAAGCGCATGAAGAAACTCCATACTGATGGACTTTTGGAATCACTTGATTAGGAATCACTTGGTACTTGCGAACCATGCCTCATGGGCAAGATGACTAAAACGCAGTTCTCCGGAACAATGGAGCGAGCAACAGATTTGTTGGAGATCATACATACTGATGTATGTGGTCAGATGAATATTGAAGCTCGCGACGGGTATCGTTATTTTCTCACCTTCACAGATGATTTAAGCGGATATGGGTATATCTACTTAATGAAACATAAGTCTGAAACATTTGGACAGTTCAAAGAATTTCAGAGTGAAGTGGAAAATCATCGTAACAAGAAAATAAAGTTTCTACGATCTGATCGTGGAGGAGAATATTTGAGTTACAAGTTTGGTCTACATTTGAAACAATGCGGAATAGTTTCGCAACTCATGCCACCCGGAACACCACAGCGTAATGGTGTGTCCGAATGTCGTAATAATACTTTATTAGATATGGTGCGATCTATGATGTCTCTTACTAATTTACCGCTATCATTTTGGGGTTATGCTTTAGAGACGGCCGCATTCACGTTAAATAGGGCACCATCTAAATCCGTTGAGACGATGCCTTATGAACTATGCTTTGGCAAGAAACCAAAGTTGACGTTTTTTTAAAGTTTGGGGCTGCGATGCTTATGTGAAAAAGCTTCAACCTGATAAGCTCAAACCCAAATCGGAGAAATGTGACTTCATAGGATACCCAAAGGAAACTGTTGGGTACACCTTCTATCGCAAATCTGAAGGCAAGACTTTTGTTGCTAAATTTGGATCCTTTCTAGAGAAGGAGTTTCTCTCGAAAGAAGTGAGTGGGAGGAAAGTAGAACTTGATGAGGTAACTGTACCTGCTCCCTTATTGGAAAGTAGTTCATCACAGAAACCGGTTCCTGTGACACCTACACTGATTAGTGAGGAAGCTAATGATGATGATCATGAAGCTTCAGATCAAGTTACTACCGAGCCTCGTAGGTTAACCAGAGTGAGATCCGCACCAGAGTGGTACGGTAATCCTGTTCTGGAAGTCATGTTACTAGACCATGACGAACCTACGAACTATGAGGAAGTGATGATGAGCCCAGATTCCGCAAAATGGCTTGAGGCCATGAAATCTGAGATGGGATCCATGTATGAGAACAAAGTGTGGACTTTGGTTGACTTGCCCGATGATCGGCACGCCATCGAGAATAAATGGATCTTCAAGAAGAAGACAAACATTGACGGTAATGTTACTGTCTATAAAGCTCGACTATTGCAAAAGGTTTTCGACAAGTTCAAGGAGTTGACTACGATGAGACCTTCTCACCCGTAGAGATGCTTAAGTCCGTCCGAATCATGTTAGCAATTGCCGCATTTTATGATTATGAAATTTGGCAAATGAATGTAAAGACTGCATTCCTGAATGGATTTCTAGAAGAAGAGTTGTATATGATGCAACCTGAAGGTTTTATTGATCCAAAGGGTGCAAGCTCTAGCGATCCATTTAAGGACTGGTGCAAGCCTCTCGGAGTTGGAATAAATGCTTTGATAGTGTGATCAAAGCATATGGTTTTATACTGACTTTTGGAGAAGCCTGTATTTACAAGAAAGTGAGTGGGAGCTCTGTAGCATTTCTAATCTTATATGTGGATGACATATTGTTGATTGGAAATGATATAGAATTTCTGGATAGCATAAAAGGATACTTGAATAAGAGTTTTTCAATGAAAGACCTTGGTGAAGCTGCTTACATATTGGGCATCAAGATCTATAGAGATAGATCAAGACACTTAATTGGACTTTCACAAAGCACATACCTTGACAAAGTTTTGAAGAAGTTCAAAATGGATCAAGCAAAGAAAGGGTTTTTGCCTGTATTACAAGGTGTGAAATTGAGTAAGACTCAATGCCCCACCACTGCAGAAGATAGAGAGAAAATGAAAGATGTTCCCTATGCTTCAGCCATAGGCTCTAGCATGTATGCAATGCTGTGTACCAGACCTGATGTGTGCCTTTCTATTAGTTTAGCAAGGAGGTACCAAAGTAATCCAGGAGTGGATCACTGGACAACGGTCAAGAACATCCTGAAATACCTGAAAAGTACTAAGGATATGTTTCTTGTTTATGGAGGTGACAAAGAGCTCATCGTAAATGGTTACGTTGATGCAAGCTTTGACACTGATCCGGACGATTCTAAATCGCAAACCGGATACATATTTATATTAAACGGTGGAGCTGTCAGTTGGAGCAGTTCTAAAGAAAGCGTCGTGGCGGGATCTACGTGTGAAGCGGAGTACATTGCTGCTTCAGAAGCAGCAAATGAAGGAGTCTGGATGAAGGAGTTCATATCCGATCTAGGTGTCATACCTAGTGCATCTGAACCAATGAAAATCTTTTGTGACAATACTGGTGCAATTTGCCTTGGCAAAGGAATCCAGATTTCACAAGAGAACCAAGCACATCAAGAGACGCTTTAACTCCATCCAGGATCAAGTCCAGGTGGGAGACATAGAGATTTGCAAGATACACACGGATCTGAATATTGCAGACCCATTGACTAAGCCTCTCTCATGAGCAAAACATGATCAACACCAAGACTCCATGGGTGTTAGAATCATTACTGTGTAATCTAGATTAATGACTCTAGTGCAAGTGGGAGACTGAAGGAAATATGCCCTAGAGGCAATAATAAAGTTATTATTTATTTCCTTATATCATGATAAATGTTTATTATTCATGCTAGAATTGTATTAACCGGAAACATGATACATGTGTGAATACATAGACAAACAGAGTGTCACTAGTATGCCTCTACTTGACTAGCTCGTTAATCAAAGATGGTTATGTTTCCTAGCCATAGACATGAGTTGTCATTTGATTAATGGGATCACATCATTAGGAGAATGATGTGATTGACTTGACCCATTCCATTAGCTTTGCACTTGATCGTTTAGTATGTTGATATTGCTTTCTTCATGACTTATATTTGTTCCTATGACTATGAGATTATGCAACTCCCGTTTACCGGAGGAACACTTTGTGTGATACCAAACGTCACAACGTAACTGGGTGATTATAAAGGTGTTGTACAGGTGTCTCTCAAGGTACTTGTTGGGTTCGTGTATTTCGAGATTAGGATTTGTCACTCTGATTGTCAGAGAGGTATCTCTGGGCCCACTCGGTAATGCACATCACTATAAGCCTTGCAAGCATTGTAACTAATGAGTTAGTTGCGGGATGATGTATTACGGAACGAGTAAAGAGACTTGCCGGTAATGAGATTGAACTAGGTATTGAGATACCGACGATCGAATCTCGGGCAAGTAACATACTGATGACAAAGGGAACAACGTATTTTGTTATGCGGTTTGACCGATAAAGATCTTCGTAGAATATGTAGGAGCCAATATGAGCATCCAAGTTCCGCTATTGGTTATTGACCAGAGATATGTCTCGGTCATGTCTACATAGTTCTTGAACCCGTATGGTCTGTATGGTTAAAGTTTCGGTGACGATTGTGTTATGAGTTTTTCTATTTTGATGTACCGAAGGTAGTTCGGAGTCCCGGATATGATTATGGACATGACGAGGAGTCTCGAAATGGTCGATACATAAAGATCGATATATTGAACGACTATGTTCGGACACCGGAATGGTTTCGGGGAGTTTCGGACATATACCGGAGTACCGAGGGGTTGATAACCCACAAGTTTAGGGGATCGCAACAACTTTCGAGGGTAGAGTATTCAACCCAAATTTATTGATTCGACACAAGGGGAGCCAAAGAATATTCTCAAGTATTAGCAGCTGAGTTGTCAATTTAACCACACCTGGAAACTTAGTATCTGCAGCAAAGTGTTTAGTAGCAAAGTAATATGATAGTGATAGTAACGGTAACAAAAGAGTAACGAAAGCAAAGTAATGTTTTTGGTATTTTGTAGTGATTGTGACAATAGCAACGGGAAAGTAAATAAGCGTAAACCAGTATATGGAAAGCTCGTAGGCATTGGATCAATGATGGATAATTATGCCGGATGCGGTTCATCATGTAACAGTCATAACATAGGGTGACACAGAACTAGCTCCAATTCGTCAATGTAATGTAGGCATGTATTCCGAATATAGTCATACGTGCTTATGGAAAAGAACTTGCATGACATCTTTTGTCCTACCCTCCCGTGGCAGCGGGGTCCTAATGGAAAATAAGGGATATTAAGGCCTCCTTTTAATAGAGAATCGGAACAAAGCATTAGCACATAGTGAATATATGAACTCCTCAAACTACGGTCATCACCGGTAAGTATCCCGATTATTGTCACTTCGGGGTTAACGGATCATAACACATAATAGGTGACTATAGACTTGCAAGATAGGATCTAGAACTCTCATATATTGATGAAAACATAATAGTTTCAGATCTGAAATCATGGCACTCGGGCCCTAGTGACAAGCATTAAGCATAGCAAAGTCATAGCAACATCAATCTCAGAACATAGTGGATACTAGGGATCAAACCCTAACAAAACTAACTCCATTACATGGTGAATCTCATTCAACCCATCACCATCCAGCAAGCCTACGATGGAATTACTCACGCACGGTGGTGAGCATCATGAAATTGGTGATGGAGGATGGTTGATGATGATGACAGCGACGAATCCCCCTCTCCGGAGTCCCGAACGGACTCCGGATCAGCCCTCCCGAGAGGTTTTAGGGCTTGGCGGTGGCTCCGTATCGTAAAATGCGATTTCTTCTCCCCTATTTTTTTTCTCCCCGAAAGCAGTTATATAGAGTTGGAGTTGGAGTCGGGGGGTCTCCAGGGGGCCCACGAGGTAGGGGGCGCGCCCTAGGGGGGCGCTCCCCACCCTCAGGAGAAGGGTGTGGGCCCCCTGGTCTTTATCTTTGGCGAGGATTTTTTATTATTTATTGTAAGATATCCCGTGGAGTTTCAGGTCATTCCGAGAACTTTTGTTTTCTGCACATAAAACAACATCATGGCAATTCTGCTAAAAACAGCGTCAGTCCGGGTTAGTTCCATTCAAATCATACAAGTTAGAGTCCAAAACAAGGGCAAAAGTGTTTGGAAAAGTATATACGACGGAGACGTATCAACTCCCCCAAGCTTAAACCCTTGCTTGTCCTCAAGCAATTCAGTTGACAAACTGAAAGAAATAAATAAAAACTTTTACAAACTCTGTTTGCTCTTGTTGTTGTAAATATGTCAAGCTAGCATTCAAGTTTTCAGTGAAGATTATAACTAGCCACATTTGCAATAATTCTCAGGTCTCATGATTACTCATATCAATAACATAATCAACTAGCAAGCCATAATAATAAATCTCGGATGACAACACTTTCTCAAAACAATCATAATATGATATAACAAGATGGTATCTCGCCAGCCCTTTCCGAGACTGCAAAACATAAATGCTGAGCACCTTTAAAGATCAAGGACTGACTAGACATTGTAATTCATGGTAAAAGAGATCCAATCATAGTCACACCCAATGTAAACTAACAATAATGAATGCAAATGACAGTTGCGCTCTCCAGCTAGTGCTTTTTAATAAGAGGGTGATGGCTCAACATAAAAGTAAATAGATAGGCCCTTCGCAGAGGGAAGCAGGGATTTGTAGAGGTGCCAGAGCTCGGTTTTGAAATAGAGGTTAATAACATTTTGAGCGGAATACTTTCATTGTCAACATAACAACCAAGAGATGGCGATATCTTCCATGCTACACACATTATAGGCGGTTCCCAAATAGAATGGTAAAGTTTATACTCCCCCTCCACCAACAAACATCAATCCATGGCTTGCTCGAAACAACGAGTGCCTCCAACATACATCAGGTCCCAGGGGGAGTTCTGTTTGCAATTATTTTGATTTAGTTTGCATAAAGCATGGGACTGGGCATCCCGGTGACCAGCCCTTTTTCTCGTGAGTGAGGAGCGGAGTCCACTCCTCTTGAGAATAACCCGCTTAACATGGAAGATACAGACAACCCTAGTTGACACATGAGCTATTCGAGCATACAAAACAGGATGATTATTTGAAGGTGTAGAGTTTGGCACATACAAATTTACTTGGAACGGCAGGTAGATACCGCATATAGGAAGGTATAGTGGACTCATGTGGAATAACTTTGGGGTTTAAGGAGTTTGGATGCACAAGCAGTATTCCCGCTTAGTACAGGTGAAGGCTAGCAAAAGACTGGGAAGCGACCAACTAGAGAGCGACAACAGCCATGTACATGCATTAAAATTAATAAACATTGGATGCAAGCATGAGTAGGATATAATCCACCATGAACATAAATATCGTGAAGGCTATGTTGATTTGTTTCAACTACATGTGTGAACATGTGCCAAGTCAAGTCACTTAAATCATTCAGAGGAGGATACCACCCTATCATACCACATCATAACCATTTTAATAGCATGTTGGCACGCAAGGTAAACCATTATAACTCATAGCTAATCAAGCATGGCACAAGCAACTATGATCTCTAATTGTCATTGCAAACGTGTTTATTCATAACAAGCTGAATCAAGAACGACGAACTCATCATATTTACAAAAACAAAAGAGGTCGAGTTCGTACCAGCTTTTCTCATCTCAGTCAGTCTATCATATATCATCATAATTGCCTTTCACTTGCACGACCGAACGTTGTGAATAATAATAAGAGTGCACGTGCATTGGACTAAGCTAGAATCTACGAGCATTCAATAAACAGTAGAAGACAAGGCAATATAGGCTCTTTTGTCAAATAAACAATAATGCATATAAGAGCCACTTCAACAATTTAATCATGGTCTTCTCCTACTGACCCCCAAAGAAAAGAAAAGAAAATAAACTATTTACACGGGAAAGCTCCCAACAAGCAAAAGAAGAATGGGAAATATTTTTGGGTTTTCTTTTTAATTACTACTACAAGCATGGAAAGTAAATTAATTAAAAGCTACAACTAAATTTTTTGGTTTTTCTTAAGGTTTATCAAACACACAAGAAGAAAGCATAAAAGAAAATAAACTAGCATGGATGATACAATGAAAAAGTATGAGCACCGACATCTAGCAATGATATGTGTGAACATAAATGTAATGTCGGTGAGAAATACGTACTCCCCAGGCTTAGGCTTTTGGCCTAAGTTGGTCTATGGCCACGGCTGCCTGCCTGATATCCATAATAATAGTTGTTGGGGTCGTACTACGATAAGGAAGAAGAAGGCTCCGATTGCCACTGGTTGGCAATCATCTTCGGATTCCACTGATAGTTAGATTGTCGTGAAGGATCAAATTGTGGTTTCGGTTCTGGCTCCTCGGCTGGTGCAGGGTTCCGGTAGGCGTGGATAGCCGTCAACGGAACAAGGTACTTGCCTACAGTCAAATCAAACAAAGCAGGAGCAGGCAAGATAATGGTCTCAGGATGATGTTTATTAAAGAACAATTGATATTTAAGCTCTCCTGCCCTATTCTTAACAATAAAATCATGCGCCACCTGAAGGAAATATGCCCTAGAGGCAATAATAAAGTTATTATTTATTTCCTTATATCATGATAAATGTGTATTATTCATGCTAGAATTGTATTAACCGGAAACATAATACATGTGTGAATACATAGACAAACAGAGTGTCACTAGTATGCCTCTACTTGACTAGCTCGTTAATCGAAGATGGTTATGTTTCCTAACCATGAACAAAAGAGTTGTTATTTGATTAACGGGATCTCAACATTAGAAGAATGATGTGATTGACATGACCCATTCCATTAGCTTAGCACCCGATTGTTTAGTATGTTGCTATTGCTTTCTTCATGACTTATACATGTTCCTATGACTATGAGATTATGCAACTCCCATTTGCCAGAGGAACACTTTGTGTGCTACCAAACGTCACAACGTAACTGGGTGATTATAAGGGAGCTCTACAGGTGTCTCCAAAGGTACATGTTGCGTTGGCGTATTTCGAGATTAGGATTTGTCACTCCGATTGTCGGAGAGGTATCTCTGGGCCCTCTCGGTAATGCACATCACATAAGCCTTGCAAGCATTGCAACTAATGAGTTAGTTGTGAGATGATGTATTACGGAACGAGTAAAGAGACTTGCCGGTAACGAGATTGAACTAGGTATTAAGATACCGACGATCGAATATCGGGCAAGTAACATACCAATGACAAAGGGAACACCGTATAATGTTATGCGATCTGATCGATAAAGATCTTCGTAGAATATGTGGGAGTCAATATGAGCATCCAGGTTCCGCTATTGGTTATTGACCGGAGACATGTCTCGGTCATGTCTACATTGTTCTCGAACCCGCAGGGTCCGCACGCTTAAGGTTTCGATGATAGTTATATTATGAGTTTATGAGTTTTGATGTACCGAAGGAGTTCGGAGTCCCGGATGAGATCGGGGACATGATGAGGAGTCTCGAAATGGTCGAGACATAAAGATCGATATATTGGACGACTATATTCGGACATCGGAAAGGTTCCGAGTGGTTCGGGTACCCGGGAGTTACGGGAATACGAGGGAAGAAGTATATGGGCCTTATTGGGCTTTAGGGGAGAGGCAGAGGCAGCTCGCGCGCCCCCCCATTGACTAGTCCAAATTGGACTAGGGGGAGGGGCGGCGCCCCCTCCTTCCTTCTCTTCCCTCTTCCCCTTCCTTGTCTCCTACTCCTACTACATGGAAGGACTCCTAGTTGGACTAGGAAAGGGGGAATCCTACTCCCGGTGGGAGTAGGACTCCCCTAGGGCGCGCCATAGAGAGGGCCGGCCCTCCCCTCCTCCTCTCCTTTATATACGGGGGCAGGGGGCACCTCTAGACACACAAGTTGATCCTCGTGATCATTTTCTTAGCCGTGTGCGGTGCCCCCTTCCACCATACTCCTCGATAATATTGTAGCGGTGCTTAGGTGAAGCCCTGCGACGGTAGAACATCAAGATCGTCACCACGCCGTCGTGCTGACGGAACTCTTCCCCGACACTTTGCTGGATCGGAGTCCGGGGATCGTCATTGAGCTGAAGGTGTGCTAAAACTCGGAGGTGCCGTAGTTTCGGTGCTTGATCGGTCGGGCCGTGAAGACGTACGACTACATCAACCGCGTTGTCATAACGCTTCCGCTGTCGGTCTACGAGGGTACGTAGACAACACTCTCCCCTCTCATTGCTATACATCACCATGATCTTGCGTGTGCGTAGGATTTTTTTTAAAATTACTACGTTCCCCAACAGTGGCATCCGAGCCTAGGTTTTATGTGTTGATGTTGTGCACGAGTAGAACACAAGTGAGTTGTGGGCGATATAAGTCATACTGCTTACCAGCATGTCATACTTTGGTTCGGCGGTATTGTTGGATGAAGTGGCCCGGACCAACATTACGCGTACGCTTACGCGAGACTGGTTCTACCGACGTGCTTAGCACACAAGTGGCTAGCGGGTGTCAGTTTCTCCAACTTTAGTTGAACCGAGTGTGGCTACGCCCGGCCCTTGCGAAGGTTAAAATAGCACCAACTTGACAAACTATCGTTGTGGTTTTGATGCGTAGGTAAGATTGGTTCTTGCTTAAGCCCGTAGCAGCCACGTAAAACTTGCAACAAACAAAGTAGAGGACGTCTAACTTGTTTTTGCAGGGCATGTTGTGATGTGATATGGTCAAGACATGATGCTAAATTTTATTGTATGAGATGATCATGTTTTGTAACCGAGTTATCGGCAACTGGCAGGAGCCATATGGTTGTCGCTTTATTGTATGCAATGCAATTGCACTGTAATGCTTTACTTTATCACTAAGCAGTAGCAATAGTCGTGGAAGCATAAGATTGGCGAGACGACAACGATGCTACGATGATGATCAAGGTGTCGCACCGGTGATGATGGTGATCATGACGGTGCTTCAAAGATGGAGATCACAAGCACAAGATGATGATGGCCATATCATATCACTTATATTGATTGCATGTGATGTTTATCTTTTATGCATCTTATCTTGCTTTGATTGATGGTAGCATTTTAAGATGATCTCTCACTAATTATCAAGAAGTGTTCTCCCTGAGTATGCACCGCTGCGAAAGTTCTTCGTGCTGAGACACCAAGTGATGATCGGGTGTGATAGGCTCTACGTTCAAATACAACGGATGCAAAATAGTTGCACACGCGGAATACTCAGGTTATACTTGACGAGCCAAGCATATACAGATATGGCCTCGGAACACGGAGACCGAAAGGTCGAGCGTGAATCATATAGTAGATATGATCAACATAGTGATGTTCACCATTGAAACTACTCCATCTCACGTGATGATCGAACATGGTTTAGTTGATTTGGATCACGTGATCACTTAGAGGATTAGAGGGATGTCTATATAAGTGGGAGTTCTTAAGTAATATGATTAATTGAACTTTAATTTATCATGAACTTAGTCCTGGTAGTATTATCATATCTATGTTGTAGATCAATAGCTCGCGTTGTTGCTTTCATATGGTTATTTTGATATGTTCCTAGAGAAAATTGTGTTGAAAGATGTTAGTAGCAATGATGCAGATTGGATCCGTGATCTGAGGTTTATCCTCATTGCTGCACAGAAGAATTATGTCCTTGATACACCGCTAGATGACAGACCTATTGCAGGAGCAGATGTAGACGTTATGAACGTTTGGCTAGCTCAATATGATGACTACTTGATAGTTTAGTGCACCATGCTTAACAACTTAGAATCGGGACTTCAAAGACGTTTTGAACGTCATGGACCATATGAGATGTTCCAGGAGTTGAAGTTAATATTTCAAGCAAATACCCGAGTTGAGAGATATGAAGTCTCCAACAAGTTCTATAGCTAAAAGATGGAGGAGAATCGCTCAACTAGTGAGCATGTGCTCAGATTGTCTGGGTACTACAATTGCTTGAATCAAGTGGGAGTTAATCTTCCAGATAAAATAGTGATTGACAAAATTCTCTAGTCACCATCACCAAGTTAGTAGAACTTCGTGATGAACTATGATATGCAAGGGATAACGGAAACGATTCCCAAGCTCTTCGTAATGCTGAAATTGACGAAGGTAGAAATCGAGAAAAACATCAAGTGTTGATGGTAGACAAGACCACTAGTTTCAAGAAAAGGGCAGAGGGAAGAAGGGGAACTTCAAGAAGAACAGCAAGCAAGTTGCTGCTCAAGTGAAGAAGCCCAAGTCTGGTCCTAAGCCTGAGACTAAGTGCTTCTACTGCAAAGGGACTGGTCACTGGAAGCGGAACTACCCCAAGTGATTGGCGGATAAGAAGGATGGCAAAGTGAACATAAGTATATTTGATATACATGTTATTGATGTGTACTTTACTAGTGTTTATAGCAACCCCTCAGTATTTGATACTAGTTCAGTTGCTAAGATTAGTAACTCGAAACGGGAGTTGCAGAATAAACAGAGACTAGTTAAGGGTGAAGTGACTATGTGTGTTGGAAGTGGTTCCAAGATTGATATGATCATCATAGCACACTCCCTATACTTTCGGGATTAATGTTGAACCTAAATAAGTGTTATTTGGTGTTTGTGCTAAGCATGAATATGATTTGATCATGTTTATTGTAATACGGTTATTCATTTAAGTAAGAGAATAAATTGTTGTTCTGTTTACATGAATAAAACCTTATATGGTTACACACCCAATGAAAGTAGTTCATTGGATCTCGATCGTAGTGATACACATATTCATAATATTGAAACCAAAAGATGCAAAGTTAATAATGATAGTGCAACTTATTTGTGGCACTGCCGTTTAGGTCATATTGGTGTAAAGCGCATGAAGAAACTCCATGCTGATGGGATTTTGGAATCACTTGATTATGAATCACTTGGTGCTTGCGAACCATGCCTTATGGGCAAGATGACTAAAAACTCCGTTCTCCGGAATAATGGAGCGAGCAACGGACTTATTGGAAATAATACATATTGATGTATGCAATCCGATGAGTGTTGAAGCTCGTGGCGGGTATCGTGACCTTCACATATGATTTGAGCAGATATGAGTATATCTACTTGATGAAACACAATTCTGAAACATTTGAAAAGTTCAAAGAATTTTAGAGTGAAGTGGAAAATCATCGTAAAAAGAAAAATATGGTTTCTACGATCTGATCGCAGAGACAAATATTTGAGTTACGAGTTTGGTCTTCAATTAAAACTATGTGGAATAGTTTCACAAATTCGTGCCACCTGCAACACCACAGCATAATGGTGTGTCCAAATGTCATAACCGTACTTTATTGGATATAGTGCAATCTATGATGTTTCTTACAGATTTACCAACATCGTTTTGGGGTTATGCATTAAAGCAGCTGCATTCACGTTTAAAATGGCACCATCTAAGTCCATTGAGATGACACAATCTGAACTGTGGTTTGGCAAGAAACCAAAGTTGTCGTTTCTTAAAGTTTGGGGTTGTGATGCTTATATGAAAAAGTTTCATCCTGATAAGCTCAAACCCAAATCGGAGAAATATGTCTTCATAGGATACCCAAAGGAGACTGTTGGGTACACCTTCTATCACAGATCCGAAGGCAAGTTATTCATTGCTGAGAATGGATCCTTTCTAGAGAAGGCGTTTCTCTCAAAAGAAGTGAGTGGGAGGAAAGTAGAACTTGATGAGGTAATTGTACCTGCTCCCTTATTGGAAAGTAGTTCGTCACAGAAATCTGTTCCTGTGACTACTAGACCGATTAGTGAGGAAGCTAATGATGATGATCATGTAACTTCAGATCAAGTTATTACCGAACCTCGTAGGTAAAACATAGTGAGATCCGCACCAGAGTGGTATGGTAATCCAGTTCTGGAGGTCATGTTACTTGACCATGACGAGCCTACGAACTATGAGGAAGCGATGATGAGCCCAGATTCCGCGAAATGGCTTGAGGCCATGAAATCTGAGATGAGATCCATGTATGAGAACAAAGTATGGACTTTGATTGACTTGCCCAATGATCGGCGAGCCATTGAGATTAAATGGATATTCAAGAGGAAGACGGACGCTGATAGTAGTGTTACTATCTACAAAGCTAGAATTGCCGCAAAAAGGTTTTCGACAAGTTCAAGGTGTTGACTACGATGAGAGTTTCTCACTCGTATCTATGCTTAAGTCTGTCTGAATCATGCTAGCAATTGCCGCATTTTATTAAATCCGGCAAATGGATAAACAAAACTGCATTCCTTAATGGATTTATTAAAGAAGAGTTGTATATGATACAACCAGAAGGTTTTGTCAATCCTAAAGGTGCTAAAAATGTGCAAGCTCCAGCGATCCATCTATGGACTGGTGCAAGCATCTCAGAGTTGGAATATGCGCTTTGATGAGATGATCAAAGCATATAGTTTTATACAGACTTGCGGTGAAGCCTGTATTTACAAGAAAGTGAGTGGGAGCACTACAGCATTTCTGATAAGTATATGTGAATGACATATTGTTGATCGGAAATAGTGTAGAATTATTCTGCAAAGCATAAAGGAGTGTTTTGAAAGAAGTTTTTTCAAAGAAAGACCTCGGTGAAGCTGCTTACATATTAAGCATCAATATCTATAGAGATAGATCAAGACGCTTGATAAGTTTTTTCAATGAGTACATACCTTGATGATATTTTGAAGTAGTTCGAAAATGGAACAGTCAAAGAAAGGGTTCTTGGCTGTGTTACAAGGTGTGAAATTGAGTAAGACTCAAAGCCCGACCACGGCAGAAGATAGAAAGAGAATGAAAGTCATTCCCTATGCCTCAGCCATAGGTTCTATAAAGTATGCCATGATGTGTACTAGATCTATTGTATACCCTACACTGTGTTAAGCAAGGGAGTACAATAGTGATCTAAGAGTAGATCACTGGACAGCGGTCAAAATTATTCTTAGTGGAATAAGGAAATATTTCTCAATTATGGAGGTGACAAAAGGTTCGTCGTAAAAAGTTACGTCGATGCAAGTTTTGACACAGATCTGGATGACTCTAAGTCTCGATCTAGATACATATTGAAAGTGGGAGCAATTAGCTAGAGTAGCTCCGTGCAGAGCATTGTAGACATAGAATTCACAAAATACTTACGGATCTGTATGTGACAGACCCGTTGACGAAAATTATCTCACAAGCAAAACATGATCACACCTTAGTACTCTTTGGGTGTTAATCACATAAATGATGTGAACTAGATTACTGACTCTAGTAAACCCTTTGGGTATAGGTCACAAGACGATGTGAACTATGGGTGTTAATCACATGGTGATGTGAACTATTAGTGTTGAATCACATGGCGATGTGAACTAGATTATTGACTCTAGTGCAAGTGGGAGACTGAAGGAAATATGCCCTAGAGGTAATAATAAAGCTATTATTTATTTCCTTATATCATGATAAATGTTTATTATTCATGCTAGAATTGTATTAACCGGAAACATAATACATGTGTGAATACATAGACAAACAGAGTGTCACTAGTATGCCTCTACTTGACTAGCTCGTTAATCGAAGATGGTTATGTTTCCTAACCATGAACAAAAAGTTGTTATTTGATTAACGGGATCTCATCATTAGAAGAATGATGTGATTGACATGACCCATTCCATTAGCTTAGCACCCGATCGTTTAGTATGTTGATATTGCTTTCTTCATGACTTATACATGTTCCTATGACTATGAGATTATGCAACTCCCGTTTGCCGGAGGAACACTTTGTGTGCTACCAAACGTCATAACGTAACTGGGTGATTATAAAGGAGCTCTACAGGTGTCTCCAAAGGTACATGTTGGGTTGGCGTATTTCGAGATTAGGATTTGTCACTCCGATTGTCGGAGAGGTATCTCTGGGCCCTCTTGGTAATGCACATCACATAATCCTTGCAAGCATTGCAACTAATGAGTTAGTTGTGAGATGATGTATTACGGAACGAGTAAAGAGACTTGCCGGTAACGAGATTGAACTAGGTATTAAGATACCGACGATCAAATCTCGGGCAAGTAACATATCGATGACAAAGGGAACACCGTATGTTGTTATGCAGTCTGACCGATAAAGATCTTCGTATAATATGTGGGAGTCAATATGAGCATCCAGGTTCCACTATTGGTTATTGACCGGAGACATGTCTCGGTCATGTCTACATTGTTCTCGAACCCGTAGGGTCCGCACGCTTAAGGTTTCGATGACAGTTATATTATGAGTTTATGAGTTTTGATGTACCAAAGGAGTTCGGAGTCCCGGATGAGATCGGGGACATGACGAGGAGTCTCGAAATGGTCGAGACGTAAAGATTGATATATTGGACGACTATATTCGGACATCGGAAAGGTTCCAAGTGGTTCGGGTACCGGGGAGTTACGGGAATACGGGGGAAGAAGTATATGGGCCTTATTGGGCTTTAGGGGAGAGGGAGAGGCAGGCCGCGTGCCCCTCATTGACTAGTCCGAATTGGACTAGGGGGAGGGGCGGCGCCCCCTCCTTCCTTCTCTTCCCTCTTCCCCTTCCTTGTCTCCTACTCCTACTACATGGAAGGACTCCTAGTTGGACTAGGAAAGGGGGAATCCTACTCCCGGTGGGAGTAGGACTCCCCTAGGGCGCGCCATAGAGAGGACCGGCCCTCCCCTCCTCCACTCCTTTATATACGGGGGCATGGGGCACCTCTAGACACACAAGTTGATCCTCATGATTATTTTCTTAGCCGTGTGCGGTGCCCCCTTCCACCATACTCCTCGATAATATTGTAGCGGTGCTTATGCGAAGCCCTGCGACGGTAGAACATCAAGATCGTCACCACGCTGTCGTGCTGACGGAACTCTTCCCCGACACTTTGCTGGATCGGAGTCCGGGGATCGTCATCGAGCTGAACGTGTGCTAAAACTCGAAGGTGTCGTAGTTTCGGTGCTTGATCGGTCGGGCCATGAAGACGTACGACTACATCAACCGCGTTGTCATAACGCTTCCGCTGTCGGTCTATGAGGGTACGTAGACAACACTCTCCCCTCTCGTTGATATACATCACCATGATCTTGCGTGTGCGTAGGAATTTTTTTGAAATTACTACGTTCCCCAACACCACCATACTTTTATAATCTAAATAAACACGAGGCAGCACTTTTTATTCCTTCTCAGCATGCCTAATAGGAATGTTAAAATGTGCAGCTAGGCGTGTAGCATAGATGCCTCCAAAGATGGGACCCTTAGTATGGTTCATACTTAACCGTCTAGCAATAATGCCGCCCATACTAAAAGTGTTATCACTGTATAAACCTTGGAGCAAAATAATAATATCAGGGATACTAAGGTTTCCATAGTTTCCGCGACCAATTAAGCAACGACTAGCAAATAATGCAAAGTAACGTAAGACAGGAAAATGTATGCTAGTGATTCGTGCATCGGAAACCTTCCTACTTTTCCCTACAGTGATAGTATTAATAAATCCCTCCATATCATCATGATGTGGTTCTTCTGTCTTGCCCCCAAAAGGGACTAAACAAATCCGACAGAAATCATAAAGTGACATCTCCTTATGCTCATCATATAAATGAAACTCCACCGTAGGTGGTGAGTTCCTAGAATGAAAATGAAAGTTTTGCACAAAGGTATTTGTGAGCAAGAGATACTGATCGCATTGGTCGTGGAGGGAAGCGGTGAGGCCTCCGCGGTGTGTGGCAAATTATACTTAGGCTTCGGTGCCTTTTCCTTCGAGCTTTGGCTCAATGAGCCCCTCAATAATCTCCTCATCATTTTTTGAAAAATTCTGAAATTTTTAGTAACTTCAAAATAAAAGTAAACCAAACTCAATAATATTGATAGCAACTACTCCTACAAGTGCCTAGGGCCTATATCATGCATCAAAACTACTTTTGACCATATAAATTTGACATGCAAGCTCAAGAACAGGGTCACCTAAGCAGCAAAAATTTGCAATGAATAAATCACTAGAACAAAAACTAATTGGACCAATGGAGGAGTCACATACCACGGAACAATCTCCCCAAGCAGTTTTGTGAGAGGTGCTTTGAGCAAGGAGATCGAAAATGGTAGCAAAACAAGCTTGGACTTGGGTTTGAGCTGGTTTTTCGTGTTTGTGGGAGGAAGATGAAGTGTGTGGCTGAAAGAATAAGTGGAGGAGGGCCACCATGGGCCCACGAGGCAGGGGTGCACCCTAGGGGGGTGGGCGCGCCCTCCACCCTCGTGGCAAGGTGGTTGCCCCACTGGTGTGTTCTTTGTTCCATAAATCCTCAAATATTCTATAAAAAATCATATTTAATTTTCAGGGCATTTGGAGAACTTTTATTTTCGAGGTGTTTTTATATTGCACGGATAATCAGATAACAGACAGAGAATTATTTATTTTGTTTTATTTCAACTAAATAACAGAAAGAATAGAAAGGGTACAGAGGGTTGTGCTTCTAGTTTCATCCATCTCATGCTCGTCAAAAGGAATCCACTAACAAGGTTGATCAAGTCTTGTTAACAAACCCATTCCGATTAACATGAAACCGGAGAAATTTCAAATAACACTAGGTTACCTCAACAGGGATATGCACATCCCCAATAATAAGTATATCATATTTCTTCTTGACAGTAGGAAGAGGAAATTCAAAACCTCCAAATATAATCGATGGAATTTTTCCGATAGAATTGATACTATGAACTTGAGGTTGTTTTCTCGGAAAGTGTACCGTATGCTCATTACCGTTAACATGAAAAGTGACACTGCCTTTGTTGCAATCAATAACAGCCCCTGTAGTATTAAGAAAAGGTCTTCCAAGAATAATAGACATACTATCATCCTCGGGAATATCAAGAATAACAAAGTCCGTTAAAATAGTAACGTTTGCAACCACAACAGGCACATCCTCACAAATACCGACAAGTATAGCAGTTGAATTATTAGCCATTTGCAAAGATATTTCAGTAGGAGTCAACTTATTCAAGTCAAGGCTACGATATAAAGAGAGAGGCATAACACTAACACCGGCTCCAAGATCACATAAAGCAGTTTTAACATAGTTTCTTTTAATGGAGCATGGTGTAGTAGGTACTCCTGGATCTCCAAGTTTCTTTGGTATTCCACCCTTAAAGGTATAATTAGCAAGCATGGTGGAAATTTCAGCTTCCGATATCTTTCTTTTATTTGTAACAATATCTTTCATGTACTTAGCATAAGGATTCGTTTTAAGCATATCAGTGAATCGCATATGCAAAAAGATAGGTCTATCATTTCAGCAAAGCGCTCAAAATCCTCGTCATCCTTTTTCTTGGATGGTTTGGGAGGAAAAGGCATGGGTTTCTGAACCCAAGGTTCTCTTTCTTTACCATGTTTCCTAGCAACAAAGTCTTTCTTATCATGACGTTGATTCTTTGATTGCGGGTTATCAAGATCAACAGCAGGTTCAATTTCTACATCATTATCATTACTAGGTTGAGCATTAGTATTAACATCATCATTAACATTTTCATTAGGTTCATGTTCATTACCAGATTGTGTTTCAGCATCAGACATAGAGATATCATTTGGATTATCAGGTGGTTCAGCAATAGGTTCACTAGAAGTTTGCACAGTTCTATCATTTTTCTTGTTTTTAGAAGAACTAGGAGCATCAATATTATTTCTCTGAGAATCTTGCTCAATTCTCTTAGGGTGGCCTTCATGATACAAAGGTTCCTGAGTCATTCTACCAGTTCTAGTAGCCACTTTAACATCATAATTATTTTTCTTACTATTCATCTCATTGAGCAATTCCTTTTGAGCTTTAAGTACTTGTTCTACTTGAGTGGTAACCATAGAAGCATGTTTGCTAACAAGTTTAAGTTCACCTCTAATATTAGCCATATAATCACCAAAGTATTTAATCATATCAGCATCTTGTTTTAATTGTCTACCAAAATAAGCATTGAAGTCTTCTTGCTTAAACATAAAATTATCAAACTCATCCAAGCATTGACTAGCAATTTTAGTAGGAGGGATTTCAGCTTTATCATATCTATAGAGAGAATTTACCTTTACTACCTGTGTCGGGTTATCGAGGTCTGGAGGTTCTTCAATAAATAAAGGATTAAGATCATATGTTTCTTCAACAGGCGGGAAATTAAGACCATGTATTTCTTTAATAGGAGGTAAATTCTTAACATCTTCAGCTTTAATACCTTTTTCTTTCATAGATTTATTTGCCTCTTGCATATCTTCAGGACTGAGAAATAGAATACCTCTCTTCTTCGGAGTTGGTTTATGAATCAGATCGTTAATTGGAGCAGGAGCTGCCTCAGGAGCTGGCTCAGGAGGTGCCCAATTATTTTCATTTGTCAACATATTATTCAATAAGATTTCAGCTTCATCCGGTGTTCTTTCCCTGAAAAGAGAACCAGCACAACTATCCAGGTAATCTCTGGAAGCATCGGTTAGTCCACTATAAAAGATATCAAGTATTTCATTTTTCTTAAGAGGATGATCAGGCAAAGCATTAAGTAACTTGAGAAGCCTCCCCCAAGCTTGTGGGAGACTCTCTTCTTTAATTTGCACAAAGTTGTATATTTCCTTTAAAGCAGCTTGTTTCTTATGAGCAGGGAAATATTTAGCAGAGAAGTAATAAATGATATCCTGGGACTACGCACACAACCAGGATCAAGAGAATTAAACCATATCTTAGCATCACCCTTTAATGAGAACAGAAATATTTTAAGGATATAAAAATAGCGAGATCTCTCATCATTAGTGAACACGGTGGCTATATCATTTAATTTAGTAAGATGTGCTACAACAGTTTCAGATTCATAGCCATGAAAAAGATCAGATTCAACCAAAGTAATTATATCAGGATCAACAGAGAATTCATAATCCTTATCAGCAACACATATAGGTGAAGTAGCAAAAGCAGGGTCAGGTCTCATCCTAGCATTTGGAGATTGCTTATTCCATTTAGCTAATAACCTTTTGAGTTCATATCTATCTTTGCATGCTAAAATAGCTAAAGAAGCATCTTGATCAAATAAATAACCCTGAGGAATAACAAGTGATTCTTCATCATCACTTTCATCTTCATAATCAGATTCAATATTTTCAATCTCTCTAGCCCTAGCAAGTCGTTCCTCGAGAAAATCACTAAGTGGCATAGTAGTATCAGGCATAGAGGTAGTTTCATCATAAGTATCATGCATAGTAGAAGTAGCATCATCAATAACATGAGACATATCAGAACGAATAGCAGAAGCAGGTGTAGGTGTCGCAAGCTTACTCATAACAGAAGGTGAATCAAGTGCAGAGCTAGATGGTAGTTCCTTACCTCCCCTCGTAGTTGAGGGATAGATCTTGGTTTTTGGATCTCTCAAGTTCTTCATAGTGTCCGGCAGATATAAATCCCAAGTGACTCAAAGAATAGAGTTATGCTCCCCGGTAACGGCGCCAGAAATTAGTCTTGATAACCCACAAGTATAGGGGATCGCAACAGCTTTCGAGGGTAGAGTATTCAACCCAAATTTATTGATTCGACACAAGGGGAGCCAAAGAATATTCTCAAGTATTAGCAGCTGAGTTGTCAATTCAACCACACCTAGAAACTTAGTATCTGCAGCAAAGTGTTTAGTAGCAAAGTAATATGATAGTGATAGTAACGGTACAAAAGAGTAACGAAAGCAAAGTAATGTTTTTGGTATTTTGTAGTGATTGTGACAATAGCAACGGGAAAGTAAATAAGCGTAAACCAGTATATGGAAAGCTCGTAGGCATTGGATCAATGATGGATAATTATGCCGGATGCGGTTCATCATGTAACAGTCATAACATAGGGTGACACAGAACTAGCTACAATTCGTCAATGTAATGTAGGCATGTATTCCGAATATAGTCATACGTGCTTATGGAAAAGAACTTGCATGACATCTTTTGTCCTACCCTCCCGTGGCAGCGGGGTCCTAATGGAAACTAAGGGATATTAAGGCCTCCTTTCAATAGAGAACCGGAACAAAGCATTAGCACATAGTGAATACATGAACTCCTCAAACTATGGTCATCACCGGTAAGTATCCCGATTATTGTCACTTCGGGGTTAACGGATCATAACACATAATAGGTGACTATAGACTTGAAAGATAGGATCTAGAACTCTCATATATTGATGAAAACATAATAGGTTCAGATCAGAAATCATGGCACTCGGGCCCTAGTGACAAGCATTAATCATAGCAAAGTCATAGCAACATCAATCTCAGAACATAGTGGATACTAGGGATCAAACCCTAACAAATCTAACTCCATTACATGGTGAATCTCATCCAACCCATCACCGTCCAGCAAGCCTACGATGGAATTACTCACGCACTGCGGTGAGCATCATGAAATTGGTGATGGAGGATGGTTGATGATGACGACAGCGACGAATCCCCCTCTCCGGAGCCCCGAACGGACTCCAGATCAGCCCTCCCGAGAGGTTTTAGGGCTTGGCGGCGGCTCCGTATCGTAAAATGCGATGATTTCTTCTCCCCTATTTTTTCTCCCCGAAAGTAGTTATATAGAGTTGGAGTTGGAGTCGGGGGGTCTCCAGAGGGCCCACAAGGTAGGGGGGCGCGCCCTAGGAGGGGGCGCCCCCACCCTCGTGAGAAGGGTGTGGGCCCCCTGGTCTTCATCTTTGGCGAGGATTTTTTATTATTTATTGTAAGATATCCCGTGGAGTTTCAGGTCATTCCGAGAACTTTTGTTTTCTGCACGTAAAACAACATCATGGCAATTCTGCTGAAAACAGCGTCAGTCCGGGTTAGTTCCATTCAAATCATACAAGTTAGAGTCCAAAACAAGGGCAAAAGTGTTTGGAAAAGTAGATACGACAGAGACGTATCAGGGGTTACCGGAACCCCCTGGGAGTTTAATGGGCCAAGATGGGCCTTAGTGGAGAAGAGGATGGGCGGCTAGGGTAGGCCGCGCCCCCCCTCCCCCTCTAAGTCAAAATTGGACAAGGAGGGGGCGGCACCCCCCTTTACTTCCTCTCTCTCCTTCCCTTCCTTTCCCCCTCCTACTCCAACTAGGAAAAGAGGGAGTCCTACTCCCGGTGGGAGTAGGACTCCTCCCTGGCGCGCCCTCCCCTGGTCGGCCGCCTCCTCCCCCTGGTCCTTTATATATGGGGGCAGGAGGGCACCTCTAGACACAACAATTGATCTCTTGATCTCTTAGCCGTGTGTGGTGCCCCCTTCCACCATATTCCACCTCGATCATATCATAGTAGTGCTTAGGCAAAGCCCTGCATCGGTAGCAACATCATCACCGTTACCACGCCGTCGTGCTGACGGAACTCTCCCGTGAAGCTCTACTGGATCGGAGTTCGCGGGACATCATTGAGCTGAACGTGTGCTGAACTCGGAGGTGTCGTACGTTCGGTACTTGGATCGGTCGGATCGTGAAGACGTACAACTACATCATCCGCGTTGTGCTAACGCTTCCGCTTTCAGTCTACAAGGGTATGTAGACAACACTCTCCCCTCTCGTTGCTATGCATCACCATGATCCTGTATGTGCGTAGGAATTTTTTTGAAATTACTACATTCCCCAACATCAGCTAACTCTCGGGTGATAGGCGATCACAAGCTGCCGCTAGGGTTAGGGTTTGCTGATCGGAGGTGCTGCGGATACGGTCGTGCGGCGGGTGGCGATGGCGTCCCCGGTGCGCGGATCGAGCAGGGTTGGGGTCTCATCTTGGGGAGTGGTCATGGCGGGACAGGAGAAGCACGGTGGCGGTGACACTTCGGGGAGGAACCACGGGCAACACTGGCGAAAGGAGGAGGCACAACTATAGGCATCCCGATCAGATCGCGGGGACAGGAGGATTCGCCGGTGATTAGCAGAACCCCGGATGCCACCGCATCGCTGTCTGCCCGACTTGGAGGGATGGTGTTGACGGAGAAAGAAGCTCAAGGGTTTGTTTTTGTAGATCCAGGGAAAGGGATTTCGGCTGCGAGGAGATGGACGCTGATTGGGAAAGTATGCTCGCCGAGGCCACTTAATAGGAGTGCGTTGGAGAGATCCATGCATAGGGCATGGGGGCTACATCATGAAGCGCAGTTCCAGGACCTAGGAGATAACTTGTTCTTGGTACACTTCAATGGTGAGGGTGATTGGAGGCATGCAAGGAACAATGGTCCATGGCAGTATGATTTCAATGTACTCATCCTTAAGGACTATGATGGCAAGATGAGACCGTCGAAGATGGTTTTTGATTCAGTTGAAGGATGGGTTAGAGTTAAAGATCTACCTTTGGACGGGAGATGTGAGGAGTTTGGACGCACGCTAGGGAATTGGCTGGGGGAGGTAGTGAAAGTAGACGTGGATAAAGATGGTTTTGCAAAGGGTCAGTTCCTCAGGGTAAGAGCAAATATTTCTGTCTATGAACCACTGGTTCGTGGCTTTAACCTAAAAGAATCGATGGAGGATAAGGTGGGCACATGGTTTGATTTCCACTACGAAAAAATACCTCATTTCTGCTTCGAGTGTGGAAGGCTGGTCCATGTTAATGGCGTCTGTGAACCTCCGATGGATAAAGAGGCGCAGTGGGGAGAGTGGTTGAGGGCATCCCCGGGAAGGAATTCAAGCTACATCATGGAAGGTCAGGGGGGTTCTGCAAGTAGCTACTGAAGGAAATATGCCCTAGAGGCAATAATAAAGTTATTATTTATTTCCTTATATCATGATAAATGTTTATTATTCATGCTAGAATTGTATTAACCGGAAACATAATACATGTGTGAATACATAGACAAACAAAGTGTGTCACTAGTATGCCTCTACTTGACTAGCTCATTAATCAAAGATGGTTATGTTTCCTAACCATGAACAATGAGTTGTTATTTGATTAACGGGATCACATCATTAAGTGAATGATCTGATTGACATGACCCATTCCATTAGCTTAGCACCCGATTGTTTAGTATGTTGCTATTGCTTTCTTCATGACTTATACATGTTCCTATGACTATGAGATTATGCAACTCCCGTTTGCCGGAGGAACACTTTGTGTGCTACCAAACGTCACAACGTAATTGGGTGATTATAAAGGAGCTCTACAGGTGTCTCCAAAGGTACATGTTGGGTTGGCGTATTTCGAGATTAGGATTTGTCACTCTGATTGTCGGAGAGGTATCTCTGGGCCCTCTCGGTAATGCACATCACTTAAGCATTGCAACTAATGAGTTAGTTGCGGGATGATGTGTTACAGAACGAGTAAAGAGACTTGCCGGTAACGAGATTGAACTAGGTATTGGAATACCGACGATCGAATCTCGGGTAAGTAACATACCGATGACAAAGGGAACAACGTATGTTGTTATGCGGTCTGACCGATAAAGATCTTCGTAGAATATGTAGGAGCCAATATGAGCATCCAGGTTCCGCTATTGGTTATTGACCGAAGACATGTCTCGGTCATGTCTACATTGTTCTCGAACCCGTAGGGTCCGCATGCTTAAGGTTACGATGACAGTTATATTATGAGTTTATGCATTTTGATGTACCAAAGTTTGTTTGGAGTCCCGGATGTGATCACGGACATGACGAGGAGTCTCGAAATGGTCGAGACATAAACATTGATATATTGGAAGCCTATATTTGGATATCGGAAGTGTTCCGGGTGAAATCGGGATTTTACCGGAGTACCGGGAGGTTACCGGAACCCCCCGGGAGGTACATGGGCCTTAATGGGCCTTAGTGGAAGAAGAGGAGAGGCGGCCAGGGCTGGGCCGCGCGCCCCTCCCCCCTAGTCCGAATAGGACCAGGAGAGAGGGGGTCGGCGCCCACTTCCTTCTCTCTCTCTCTTTTCCCACCTCGCGAGTCCTATTCCAACTAGGATTGGGGAGAAGTCAGGACTCCTCCTGGCGCGCCCTATGTGGCCGGCCGGCCTCCCCCTTTTGGTCCTTTATATACGGAGGCAGGGGCACCCCAGAGAGACACAAGTTGATCCACGTGATCATATTCTTAGCCGTGTGCGGCGCCCCCTTCCACCATAGTCCTCGATAATATTGTAGCGGTGCTTAGGCGAAGCCCTGCGACAGTAGTACATCAAGATCGTCACCACGCCGTCGTGCTGACGGAACTCTTCCCCGACACTTTGCTGGATCGGAGTCCAGGGATCGTCATCGAGCTGAACGTGTGCTAGAACTCGGAGGTGCCGTAGTTTCGGTGCTTGATCGGTCGGGCCGTGGAGACGTACGACTACATCAACCAAATGCTTCCGTTGTTGATCTACAAGGTATGTAGATCACACTCTCCCCTCGTTGCTATGCATCACCATGATCTTGCGTGTGCGTAGGAATTTTTTTGAAATTACTACGTTCCCCAACAGTGGCATCCGAGCCTAGGTTTTATATGTTGATGTTATATGCACGAGTAGAACACAAGTGAGTTGTGGGCGATATAAGTCATACTGCTTACCAGCATGTCATACTTTGGTTCGTCGGTATTGTTGGACGAAGCGGCCCAGACCGACATTACGTGTATGCTTACGCGAGACCGGTTCTCCCGACATGCTTTGCACAGAGGTGGCTTGCGGGTGACAGTTTCTCCAACTTTAGTTGAACCAAGTGTGGCTACGCCCGGTCCTTGCGAAGGTTAAAATAGCACCAACTTGACAAACCCTCGTTGTGGTTTTGATGCGTAGGTAAGATTAGTTCTTGCTTAAGCCCGTAGCAGCCACATAAAACTTGCAACAACAAAGTAGAGGACGTCTAACTTGTTTTTGCAGGGCATGTTGTGATGTGATATGGTCAAGACATGATGCTGAATTTTATTGTATGAGATGATCATGTTTTGTAACCGAGTTATCGGCAACTGGCAGGAGCCATATGGTTGTCGCTTTATTGTATGCAATGCAATTGCGATATAATGCTTTACTTTATCACTAAGCGGTAGCGATAGTCGTGGAAGCACAAGCTTGGCAAGACGACAACGATGCTACGATGGAGATCAAGGTGTCACGCCGGTGACGATGGTGATCACGACGGTGCTTCGGAGATGGAGATCACAAGCACAAGGTGATGATGGCCATATCATATCACTTATATTGATTGCATGTGATGTTTATCTTTTATGCATCTTATCTTGCTTTGATTGACGGTAGCATTATAAGATGATCTCTCAGTAATTATCAAGAAGTGTTCTCCCTGAGTATGCACCGTTGCGAAAGTTCTTCGTGCTGAGACACCACGTGATGATCGGGTGTGATAGGATCTACGTTCAAATACAACAGGTGCAAAACAGTTGCACACGCGGAATACTCAGGTTATACTTGACGAGCCAAGCATATACATATATGGCCTCGGAACACGGAGACCGAAAGGTCGAGCGTGAATTATATAGTAGATATGATCAACATAGTGATGTTCACCAATGAAACTACTCCATCTCACGTGATGATTGGACATGGTTTAGTTGATTTGGATCACGTAATCACTTAGACGATTAGAGGGATGTCTATCTAAGTGGGAGTTCTTTAAGTAAATTAACTGAACTTAAATTTATCATGAAACTTAGTACCTGATAAGTATCTTGCTTGTTTATGCTTGATTGTAGATAGATGGCTCGTGTTGTTGTTCCGTTGAATTTTATTGCGTTCCTTGAGAAAGCAAAGTTGAAAGATGATGGTAGCAATTACACGGACTGGGTCCGTAACTTGAGGATTATCCTCATTGCTGCACAGAAGAATTACGTCCTGGAAACACCGCTGGGTGCCAGGCCTGCTGCTGGAGCAACGCCGGATGTTATGAACGTCTGGCAGAGCAAAGCTGATGACTACTCAATAGTTCAGTGTGCCATGCTTTACGGCTTAGAATCGGGACTTCAACGACGTTTTCAACGTCATGGAGCATATGAGATGTTCCAGGAGTTGAAGTTAATATTTCAAGCAAATGCCCGGATTGAGAGATATGAAGTCTCCAATAAATTCTATAGCTGTAAGATGGAGGAGAACAGTTCTGTTAGTGAGCATATACTCAAAATGTCTGGGTATAATAATCACTTGATTCAATTGGGAGTTAATCTTCCAGATGATTGCGTCATTGACAGAATTCTCCAATCACTGCCACCAAGCTACAAGAGCTTCGTGATGAACTATAATATGCAAGGGATGAATAAGACTATTCCCGAGCTCTTCGTGATGCTGAAAGCTGCGGAGGTAGAAATCAAGAAGGAGCATCAAGTGTTGATGGTCAATAAGACCAGTAGTTTCAAGAAAAAGGGCAAAGGGAAGAAGAAGGGAAACTTCAAAAAGAACAGCAAGCAAGTTGCTACTCAACATAAGAAACCCAAACCTGGACCTAAGCCTGAAACTGAGTGCTTCTACTGCAAGCAGACTGGTCACTGGAAGCGGAACTGCCCCAAGTATTTGGCGGATAAGAAGGATGGCAAGGTGAACAAAGGTATATGTGATATACATGTTATTAATGTGTACCTTACTAATGCTCGCAGTAGCACCTAGGTATTTGATACTGGTTCTGTTGCTAATATTTGCAACTCGAAACAGGGACTACGGATTAAGCGAAGATTGGCTAAGGGCGAGGTGACGATGCGCGTGGGAAACGGTTCCAAAGTCGATGTGATCGCAGTCGGCACGCTACCTCTACATCTACCTTCGGGATTAATATTAGACCTAAATAATTGTTATTTGGTGCCAGCGTTAAGCATGAACATTATATCTGGATCTTGTTTGATGTGAGACGGTTATTCATTTAAATCAGAGAATAATGGTTGTTCTATTTATTTGAGTAATATCTTTTATGGTCATGCACCCTTGAAGAGTGGTCTATTCTTATTGAATCTCGATAGTAGTAACATACATATTCATAATGTTGAAACCAAAAGATGCAGAGTTGATAATGATAGTGCAACATATTTGTGGCACTGCCGTTTAGGTCATATCGGTGTAAAGCGCTTGAAGAAACTCCATACTGATGGACTTTTGGAACCACTTGATTATGAATCACTTGGTACTTGCGAACCGTGCCTCATGGGCAAGATGACCAAAACACCGTTCTCCGGTACTATGGAGAGAGCAACAGATTTGTTGGAAATCATACATACAGATGTATGTGGCCCGATGAATATTGAGGCTCGTGATGGATATCGTTATTTTCTCACCTTCACAGATGACTTAAGCAGATATGGGTATATCTACTTAATGAAACATAAGTCTGAAACGTTTGAAAAGTTCAAAGAATTTCAGAGTGAAGTTGAAAATCATCGTAACAAGAAAATAAAGTTTCTACGATCTAATCGTGGAGGAGAATATTTGAGTTACGAGTTTGGTGTACATTTGAAAAATTGTGGAATAGTTTTGCAACTCACGCCACCCGGAACACCACAGCGTAATGGTATGTCCGAACCTCGTAATCGTACTTTACTAGATATGGTGCGATCTATGATGTCTCTTACTGATTTACCGCTATCATTTTGGGGATACGCTCTAGAGACGGTCGCATTCACGTTAAATAGGGCACCATCAAAATCCATTGAGACGACGCCTTATGAACTGTGGTTTGGCAAGAAACCAAAGTTGTCGTTTCTGAAAGTTTGGGGCTGCGATGCTTATGTGAAAAAGCTTCAACCTGATAAGCTCGAACCAAAATCGGAGAAATGTGTCTTCATAGGATATCCAAAGGAGACTATTGGATACACCTTCTATCACAGATCCGAAGGCAAGACTTTTGTTGCTAAGTTCGGAAACTTTCTAGAGAAGGAGTTTCTCTCGAAAGAAGTGAGTGGGAGGAAAGTAGAACTTGACGAGGTAACTGTACCTGCTCCCTTATTGGAAAGTAGTACATCACAGAAAATTGTTTCTATGACACCTACACCAGTTAGTGAGGAAGCTAATGATGATGATCATGAAACTTCAGAACAAGATACTACTGAACCTCGTAGATCAACCAGAGTAAGATCCGCGCCAGAGTGGTACGGTAATCCCGTTCTGGAAGTCATGCTACTAGATCATGATGAACCTACGAACTATGAAGAAGCGATGGTGAGCCCAGATTCCGCAAAGTGTCTTGAAGCCATGAAATCTGAGATGGGATCCATGTATGAGAACAAAGTATGGACTTTGGTTGACTTGCCCGATGATCGGCAAGCAATTGAGAATAAATGGATCTTCAAGAAGAAGACTGACGCTGACGGTAATATTACTGTCTACAAAGCTTGACTTGTCGCAAAAGGTTTTCGGCAAGTTCAAGGGATTGACTACGATGAGACCTTCTCACCCGTAGCGATGCTTAAGTCTGTCCGAATCATGTTAGCAATTGCCGCATTTTATGATTATGAAATTTGGCAGATGGATGTCAAAACTGCATTCCTGAATGGATTTCTGGAAGAAGAGTTGTATATGATGCAACCAGAAGGTTTTGTCGATCCAAAGGGAGCTCACAAAGTGTGCAAGCTCCAGCAATCCATTTATGGACTGGTGCAAGCCTCTCGGAGTTGGAATAAATGTTTTGATAGTGTGATCAAAGCATTTGGTTTTATACAGACTTTTGGAGAAGCCTGTATTTACAAGAAAGTGAGTGGGAGCTTTGTAGCATTTCTGATATTATATGTGGATGACATATTACTAATTGGAAATGATGTAGAATTTCTGGATAGCATAAAGGGATACTTGAATAAGAGTTTTTCAATGAAAGACCTCGGTAAAGCTGCTTACATATTAGGCATTAAGATCTATAGAGATAGATCAAGACGCTTAATTGGACTTTCACAAAGCACATACCTTGACAAAGTTTTGAAGAAGTTCAAAATGGATCAAGCAAAGAAAGGGTTCTTGCCTGTGTTACAAGGTGGGAAGTTGAGTAAGACTCAATGCCCGACCACTGCAGAAGATAGAGAGAATATGAAAGATGTTCCCTATGCTTCAGCCATAGGCTCTATCATGTATGCAATGATGTGTACCAGACCTGATGTGTGCCTTGCTATAAGTCTAGCAGGGAGGTACCAAAGTAATCCAGGAGTGGATCACTGGACAGCGGTCAAGAACATCCTGAAGTACCTGAAAAGGACTAAGGATATGTTTCTCATATATGGAGGTGACAAAGAGCTCATCGTAAAAGGTTACGTTGATGCAAGCTTTGACACTGATCCGGCCGATTCTAAATCGCAAACCGGATACATGTTTACATTAAACGGTGGAGCTGTCAGTTGGTGCAGTTCTAAACAAAGCATTGTAGCGGGATCTACATGTGAAGCGGAGTACATAGCTGCTTCAGAAGCAGCAAATGAAGGAGTCTGGATGAAGGAGTTCATATCTGATCTAGGTGTCATACCTAGTGCATCGGGTCCAATGAAAATCTTTTGTGACAATACTGGTGCAATTGCCTTGGCAAAGGAATCCAGGTTTCACAAGAGAACCAAGCACATCAACAGACGCTTCAATTCCATCCGGGATCTAGTCCAGGTGGGAGACATAGAGATTTGCAAGATACATACAGATCTGAATATTGCAGACCCGTTGACTAAGCCTCTTCCACGAGCAAAACATGATCAGCACCAAGGCTCCATGGGTGTTAGAATCATTACTGTGTAATCTAGATTATTTACTCTAGTGCAAGTGGGAGACTGAAGGAAATATGCCCTAGAGGCAATCATAAAGTTATTATTTATTTCCTTATATCATGATAAATGTTTATTATTCATGCTAGAATTGTATTAACCGGAAACATAATACATGTGTGAATACATAGACAAACAGAGTGTCACTAGTATGCCTCTACTTGACTAGCTCATTGATCAAAGATGGTTATGTTTCCTAACCATAGACATGAGTTGTCATTTGATTAATGGGATCACATCATTAGGAGAATGATGTGATTGACTTGACCCATTCCGTTAGCTTAGCACTTGATCGTTTAGTTTGTTGCTATTGCTTTCTTCATGACTTATACATGTCCCTATGACTATGAGATTATGCAACTCCCGTTTGCCGGAGGAACACTTTGTGTGCTACCAAACGTCACAACGTAACTGGGTGATTATAAAGGAGCTCTACAGGTGTCTCCAAAGGTACATGTTGGGTTGGCGTATTTCGAGATTAGGATTTGTCACTCCGATTGTCGAAGAGGTATCTCTGGGCCCTCTCGGTAATGCACATCACTTAAGCCTTGCAAGCATTGCAACTAATGAGTTAGTTGCGGGATGATGTGTTACAGAACGAGTAAAGAGACTTGCCGGTAACGAGATTGAACTAGGTATTGGAATACCGACGATCGAATCTCGGGTAAGTAACATACCGATGACAAAGGGAACAACATATGTTGTTATGCGGTCTGACCGATAAAGATCTTCGTAGAATATGTAGGAGCCAATATGAGCATCCAGGTTCCGCTATTGGTTATTGACCGGAGACATGTCTCGGTCATGTCTACATTGTTCTCGAACCCGTAGGGTCCGCACGCTTAAGGTTACGATGACAGTTATATTATGAGTTTATGCATTTTGATGTACCGAAGTTTGTTCGGAGTCCTGGATGTGATCACGGACATGACGAGGAGTCTCTAAATGGTCGAGACATAAAGATTGATATATAGGAAGCCTGTATTTGGATATCGGAAGTGTTCCAGGTGAAATCGGGATTTTACCGGAGTACCGGGAGGTTACCGGAACCCCCCGGGAGGTACATGGGCCTTAATGGGCCTTAGTGGAAGAAGAGGAGAGGCGGCCAGGGCTGGGCCGCGCGCCCCTCCCCCCTAGTCCGAATAGGACAAGGAGAGAGGGGGCCGGCGCCCACTTCCTTCTCTCTCTCTCTTTTCCCACCTCGCGAGTCCTATTCCAACTAGGATTGGGGAGAAGTCCTACTCCCGGAGGGAGTAGGACTCCTCCTGGCGCGCCCTATGTGGCCGGCCAGCCTCCCCCTCTTGGTCCATTATATACGGAGGCAGGGGCACCCCAGAGAGACACAAGTTGATCCACGTGATCATATTCTTAGCCGTGTGCGGCGCCCCCTTCCACCATAGTCCTCGATAATATTGTAGCGGTGCTTAGGCGAAGCCCTGCGACAGTAGTACATCAAGATCGTCACCACGTTGTCATGCTGACGGAACTCTTCCCCGACACTTTGCTGGATCGGAGTCCGGGGATCATCATCGAGCTGAACGTGTGCTAGAACTCGGAGGTGCCGTAGTTTCGGTGCTTGATCGGTCGGGCCGTGGAGACGTACGACTACATCAACCAAACGCTTCTGTTGTCGATCTACAAGGTATGTAGATCACACTCTCCCCTCGTTGCTATGCATCACCATGATCTTGCGTGTGCGTAGGAAATTTTTTGAAATTACTACGTTCCCCAACAGCTACAATAGCGCCAACTCATCTCGCACTGGCGAGGGTGAGCCGGTCCGTTTCGGTGCATCTATGAGAGACATGCCAACTAAGCGTAACCTGTGCAATTCCTTCTCAAAGTCCGAGCAATCCCACACTGGTGGGGGAGAGGAGAGGAAAGGAATGTGGTGAATAGCCCGAACAAGGAGAAGAGTAGAGGTGAGAGCTCGCAAGTATGGGACCTGAGGCAGGATTTGGAGGAAAAAAGGGAGATGAACATCAGACAAGATCTTCTTGACAAGCAGCAAGAGAAGCACAAGCCAAAAGACCGACAAGCAGATCTCAGAAGGTACGAGTCAGGACGCGGCCCCGCTCCAGAGCGTAATGATCAGTACAGAAGAAGGGGATACTATGTGCGTAAACCTAGGAGGGGAGAGCATCAGTTTAGCCATCTGGATGAATGGGACTACGAGAGGGATATGACAAGGAAGAGGAGGCCTAGGCAGCTGTGGATACCTAAGGGAGAGCAAGGAAGGTACGGGGAGAAAGATAGTGTGTCTCGTGAGAAGAGACAGAGAACAACGAATGTGTTTGATCGTCTAGAGGAAAATGAGAAGAGAGCGGCGGACCCTGCTAGGGAGCAGGGCCACCGAGAGCAATGATTATCTTAGCCTGGAACTGTCGAGGGTTGGGGTTGGACTCGACAGTTGGCGAACTGAGAGACCTGATACGGTCCTACAACCCATCGGTGGTCTTCTTGTCAGAAACAACAAAGAGATCGGCTCCGATGGAAAAATCGAAGTGGTCCTTAGGGTTCCGACAGGGGGTGGCGGTAAGTTGCAGGTGGAGAAGTGGTGGTCTAGCTTTGTGGTGGAGAGATGAGGTGGAGGTCTCGGTAAGGCCTTGGTGCCAGTACTTTATCGATGCAGCTATAACTTTCGAGAACAGGACCTTTAGATTCACTGGAATCTATGGGGAGCCTAAAACTAAGTTGAGAAAGAAAACATGGGACGCTCTTCGGTTTCTGAAAGCTCAAGATAATTTGCCGTGGATATGCGCGGGGGATTTCAATGAAGCCCTTGAGAGAGCAGAGCAACTAGGAGGGAACGATCGTGATCTTAATCAGATGGAGGCTTTCAGGGACTGCCTAGAGATGTGCGCACCGGCGGACATGGGGTTCAGTGGCTATCCCTTCACCTTCAATAACAAACGGGACCCTCCGGAGAATGTTCAAGTAAGACTGGACCGAGCGACTTGTAACAGTGAGTTTATGCAGCTTTTCTCGGGGTCTAGCGTGGAACATGTATTAACTGAAGAATCAGACCATATGGCACTGGCCATTAGAGTTAGAGAGGAAGGAGTGGAACAACCGGCTGTGGTTTCCAGATTCAAGTTCGAAGAAATGTGGACTCGCCATGGGGATTACGATGATATGGTTACTCGTGCATGGGAGGCGGTGGGGCACGGCCAGAATGGCATGCAGGCATTGGTGGGCAAGCTGCATGGTGTCACTGGACACATGCGCGAGTGGGGTCGTATGGTTTTTGGCTCGGTAAGGAGACAAATTAAACAACTCAAGGGCGACCTGCAACAAGCTAAAGAGGAGAGGATGTCAAATGAATGCATGCAAAAGATTAGAGATGTAGAAGGGAAGTTATGTGAAGTATACCTGAGGGAGGAAATCATGAAGAGGCAAAGATCTAGAGTGGATTGGCTGAAGGCAGGGGACCAGAATACACTATTTCCAGAACCGTGCTTCTCACAAGAGAAGAAAAAACACGGTCAAGTCACTACGACGGACAGACGATTCGAAGTGTGTCGATGATGAGGGTATGAGGGTGATGGCTAGACATTTTTACTCACTATTGTTTGCTTCGCAGGACACAACTAATATGCAACAAATATTGGAGAATATCCTGGCGGCTGTTTCTGAAGCTATGAATGACAAGCTAGATGTTGCGATCAACGATGACAAGATTGAAAAGGCCCTCTTCCAAATGGGCGCGACGAAGGCTCCCGGCCCGGATGGGCTGCCTACTCTTTTATATCAAAGGCACTAGCCTTTGGTGAAGGAGGAGGTGTGCAAAGCCATTCGAGTTTTCCTTGGAGGAGGACAGATTTCGGAGGGCTTTAATGATACCATTCTAGTGTTGATCCCAAAGGTGAAGTCACCGGAGCTGCTGTCCCAATTCAGACCAATTAGCTTGTGCAACATTCTCTATAAGATCACAGCTAAGGTTCTAGCTAACCGCCTCAAAGTGGTGATGCCCATTCTGGTCTCGGAGGAGCAAAGTGACTTTGTACCGGGAAGGCTCATTACTAATAATGTTCTCGTGGCGTACAAATGTGTTCATGCCATCTGGAAGAGGAAGAGGAAGAACGCCTTGTGTGCGGTCAAACTGGACATGATGAAGGCATATGACCGTGTGGAATGGTCGTTTCTGCAACAAATGATGATTAACCTAGGTTTTTCTCAAGCATGGACAACCATGATTATGAGATGTGTGACCTCGGCTCGATTTTAGGTGAAGCTTAATGGTAACTTATCGGAGGGCTTTCTACCGAGTCGAGGTTTGTGCCAAGGAGACCCCATCTCTCCCTATCTATTCTTATTTTGTGTGGAGGGTTTCTCGGCACTTCTTAAAAAAGCTCAAATGGAGAAGGAAATCCAGGGTGTGTCCTTTGGGCGCACTGGCCCCACAGTTACACACTTGCTTTTTGCGGATGATAGTATTGTTTTCCTTGAGGCTTCAAAGGAGAATATGGCGAAGCTCAAGTCAATTTTGCATGCATATGAGGAGGCTTCAGGTCAAAAAGTGAACTTAGAGAAATCTTCAATCTTCTTTGGGAAGGGATGCAGTAATGATGACAATGAGATTCTGAAATAGGAGGTGGGAATTCATTCTGAGGCTCTAAACGAAAGATACCTTGGACTTCCTACGGTTGTTGGCAGGTCGAAGGAGGGGTGTTTTAAGCATGTCAGTGAATCAGCTAGGGGAAAGGTTATGGGGTGGAAAGGACAAGGTTTATCGAAGGCAGCAAGAGAGGTTCTTGTCAAGTCTGTGTTACAAGCAACACCGACTTATTCGATGAGTTGCTTCCAGCTCTCTAAGAAAATGTGCGGGAAACTGAAATCTATCTCTTCTAAATTCTGGTGGGGAGCTGCCAACGGTGAACGAAAAGTCCATTGGGTCGCTTGGGACAAGATGTGCACTAGAAATCAAGCAGGAGGAATGGGATTCCGGGATTTTGAGCTGTTCAATCAGGCTCGCCTTGCTAAGCAAGTATGGAGATTGCTATTGTGCCCTACTTCATTATGTGCAAAGGTTCTGAAAGCAAGATATTTCCAGAATATGGATATTATGGTTGCTCCCTGCCCACAGGGGTGCTCATACACCTGGAGAAGCTTGATGCATGGAAGGGATCTCCTCGCTCAAGGCCTAGTTTGGAGGGTGGGGGAGGGAATGAAGATAAGTGTTCTACATGATAATTGGATCCCTTGCAAGGGCAGCATGACTCCCCTCGGTGCCACTTACGTGCCAAACACGATCAAAGTGGCCGACCTTCTATCAAAAGATGGAAGGGCATGGGACGAAGAAAAGCTGCAAGCTGTATTCACCCCGTCGGACGCCCAAGACATCAGGCAGATTATAGTGGGCGGGCCAGGTAAAGAAGATTTCAGGGCATGGAATTTCACCAAAAATGGAATCTTTACAGTGAGATCGGCGTACCACCTAGGAATCGCGTTAAAAACGGCGACAAAGGCACTGGCCTCCTCATCTAATTCGGTCGCGGATCACAAGAGTTGGCACGAGCTGTGGGCAGCGGATGTCCCAAACAAGGTGAAAATCCATGGATGGCAGATGTTGAAAAGTGGACTGGTTGTTGGATCGGAGCTGCTATGACAACATGTTAAGCCTGGAGTATTCTGTATTGCATGTGGCCGAGAAGAAACCATAATCCATCGAATGTGGCGATGCCCACACTCGCTGTTGTTCTAGAAATCTCTTTCCAAAGCCGTCGAGACGCCTCTACCAATGCTGCCTAAGTGCGTCGAGGGAATACAGAACATGCGATCATGGGTTTTAAACTGGCTCAGTTCAGCATCTGCAGAAGAGAAGAGAACGATGCTGCGAGCGTGGTACGAGCTGTGGCTCGTGAGAAACAATGCAAGGGAATGTGCCAAGATCGAAGACCCGATGCTCATTGCAGATAGAGTCGTCCGCCTGGATGTGGAGTGGCAATCAATTAAGGAGACCCCAAGCTCAGCGAAGTATGGAAAGTTGGGTGAAACCAGATGACGGTTGGGTGAAGGTGAACACGGACGGAGCGATTGCAAAGCAGGATGGATCGGGAGGAGGTGGAGCGGTCCTCATGGACCTTCATGGCATGTTCATGGCAGGAACGTGCCATTCTTTCCCAGTTGCTGCAGATCCAGAACATGCGGAGATCTTGGCGTGTCGGTGAGGGGTGCTACTGGCTCAAGAACATGGAGCTCAGAAGGTGGTGGTCGAGATGGATTCACTGTCTGCGGTAGGGAAGATCAATAAGATGCAGAAAGACCTATCGGCAAGCGGGCAGATTGTCCAAGAAATCAAGGAACTGCTAGCTCAATTTCAAGAATGCAAAGTCAGATGGGTTCGGCGTTTCGCAAACAAAGTCGCGCATAGACTTGCTAGGGAAGGTTGCTGTAGATCTTTATGTCATGTATGGTGTCAGGTGGCGCCGGATTTTGTAAGCTCGGACCTAGCCTCTGATGGAGGTTTGGAGCACTAAATAAATTAGCAACGTTCCTCTAAAAAAAAACTCACGTGCCCTGCTTTGCGCTCTTGCTCACGTGATTTCTGTTTGGCCTTTTAGGTGTCTATTACAGTATACTTCCTCCGTCTGGAAAATCTTGTCACAATCTTGTTCCTCAAATGAATGTATCTAACACTAACTTGATGCTAGATACATATACATTCATTTAAGGGACAAGTTTTTTCAGACGGAGGGAGTATTTGACAAACAGGCGCCTGAAGCGTCCCAGCGCTAGGCCAGCCCATCAAAGTTTTTTTAGTGTTTTAATCCCTCCTTGACGATCCCTCGCAAAAAAATCCCTCGTTGAGGAGGTTGGTGCAACCAACAAGCCACCTAGCGGGATCTGGTTACAACAACTTTTTCCTTGTTTTATTCTTTCTTTTCCCTTTTTTGTTTTCTTTTTTCCTTTTTTCCATTTTCAAGTTTTTATTTTTTATTTTTCCTTTTTCCTTTTCTGTTTTTTTCCTTTTTCTTCTTCCTGGTATGATGAATTGTTTGCAAATACGTGAACTTTTCCGTTGAATCGATGATTTTTTCTAAATTCAATGAAGTTTTTTTGAAATCGATAATTTTTAAAAAATTTGTGCACTTTTTTGAAAATCAATGAACTTTTTTTCAATTATGATGAACTTTCTTAAAATTGATAATTGTTTCAAATTGGATGAAATTTTATTAAAAAAAATTCAAAATGGATGAACTTTTTTCAAAAAATATGATTTTTAAATTGAATTTACTTTTTTCAATATTGACGATCTTTTTTAAATTTCATGATCTTTTTTCCAAAATCTATGAACTTCTTTTTTCAAATTCCATGAAAATTTTGAATCCATGAACCTTTTTTGCACTCTTAATCATGAGCCTTCTTTTTAAAATTTGGTTAATTTTTCCAGATCTATTATCTTTAAAAGTTAACTGGTCAACGATTGATGGGTCTGCAATTGACCTGTGCGAACGAAGTGGCTGCGTCGAACGACTGCGTGACCGAGCAACCACCAGTGCTTGTTGGCCTGGCCCACAACTGGCTCGGTCAGTTTGGTTCGCCAGGTACTCGGGTAAACAGTTGACAGCGAATCAGTTGACCACTAACTGCTGACTTTTGACCAGTTGACTCTAAAAAAGTTCACGGGTTCTGAAAAAATGGTCCTTGAATTTGGAAATTGTCAAGATTTTTTTAAAAAATTAATGAATTTGAAAACAGTTCATGAGTTTGAATAAAAGTCATAAATTTGAAAAAAAATTATGAATTTGGAAAAAGTTAAAAAATAAGAAAAATAATAATTGAATTCTAAAAAGTTCACGTGTTTGACGTTTTTTTAAAATTTCATGAATTTCGAAAGAATTTCTTATAAGAAAAGGAAAAGTAAAAAGAAAATGGAATAGACCAAAACCTACCTAAAACGGAGAGAAACAAAT
>NC_041380.1:72565791-72670383 GCF_002162155.2 Triticum dicoccoides | reverse complement strand
GAAGATAATCAGGCTTGTAGGTCGCTTGGTTGTACTTTTTTTTTCATAAACAGTTTTGCTAAGTCTCAGTTACTGACACTTCGTTATGGCTCAACTGATGTTATATTTCTTTGATCTTTCATAGAGATTCGTATTTTTTTCTTTTAGTTTTTTATATATATACGATATCAGTTGACTGACATTTGGTTATGTTTCAGTAGACCGAGACCTAGCCACATCATTTTATAAATCATTCATAGTTTTATTTGCGGTGAATATCGAAGTAGTACAAGTTAGGTAGAGGACAAACTTGTGAATTCAAACCATTACTATACGCTGCACATGATCGAGTTCAGGACGGTGTACGTCGTGGCAGTTTCAGTTGGTGGTTCTGCAGTGCTTCCTGATCTCGAAGCGGCTGCCCTCGGCGGGGATCTCGCTGAGCTTGGCCATGGCCTTGCCGAATAGCAGGTACCACGTGGCGGCGTCGTCCCTAAACTCCCGCATGTCCCTCCCGGCGGCGCCGGTGGTGTCGTTGCGCAGCTCCCAGTCGGACCTGAAGAGCACCTTGTTCTGGAGGTTGGCGTGGTAGTAGCTGTTGTCCAGGACCCCCCTCGCCGCCCTCGACGTGTCCACCCCGCTGGCGTTGTGCCCGGAGGCGTTCCGGAAGGCCAACTCCATGTCGCGGATGTTGTTGGGCTCCGTCGGGTCCGGCGTCCCTTGCACGCCCTTCTGCTCCTCAATGTGCTCCGCGAGGGCTCTCTGGTACCTGGCGCTGATCGGGGTGGCCGTGGCGTTGTCGAGCCGGTCGCGGAACGACGAGAGGTGGGCGACGCCGACGGCGTGGGCGCCGGAGAGGACGACGAGCTCCGTCTGGGTGAAGTTCCTGCCGGCGAAGTTGGCCTTGAGCTGGGTGAAGTTGAAGGTGGATGGAGGGAGGACGGCGTCGGCGGCCGCGGCGGACGACCTGACGCCGTCCTTCCGCCCCGTTGTGACGTCGTAGGCGATGTTGCCGCGGCTGAGGATGAAGGTCGCGTCCCGGGCCGCCAGGACGACGATGTCCGCGCAGGAGACGCTTTCGCCGAGCTTGCCCTTGATCCTGTCGATCAGGTCGAAGCCCTCGAGGCCGATGTTGTTCGTCGCGTCCTTCTCCGTGCTGCCGCCGTCCGGCGCCTTGTCTAAGAGCACCGATCCATCGCAGCCCTGCACGTACATCATTTTACGCAGCAAATCAATACCAAGTGCATGCATGGATAGATACATCTGTCATCGACGGCAATACGGCATGCAAATTTGTCGGATCATGGCTTTGCTTATGCATACGTACGTGGACCCAGCAGTCGTGGAAGAGCAACCGGACGAGGGCGGCGCCGATGCGCGGGTTTTTCTTGATGGACATGGCCACTTCCTTCTTAACCGTGTCAGCAACATCGTGCTTCTTGCCGCCGCCACCGTCGGCCAGCACGGGCTGCCCGTGCCCGGCGAAGAAGGCGAGCGACAGGCAGACAGACACCGCGATGGCGCCGGCGCTGAGCTTGATCACCATCGTAGATCGATCTGGAGATGGATATTGCGAACTGAAGATGGATTGTTGTGTGTTTGTGCGTGTCTAGTGAGGTTGAGATCCAGCGGTATATATAGAGCTCAGCTCATCACGACGTTGATCACGACGAAGCAGAGAGCTGCATGCAATGCATGGGTGCGCGCCGGAGATCCCGCTGGGCTTCGATAGCTTGCATGCACTACACCTGACGCAATTGTCAATCCTGCTGCTGCTTGTCGTTAAAGCATTTGGCGTAACGCGTGTTTAATTAATCAACTGCTTGGATACAGTCGATGCCAGAAATGCAGGCCAAGCAAGCATGCATCATTGTGCGCAACACATCCACAACTAGCTTAGCTTAATCTCTGGATAATCAGCTGGAGCGCGTGGTGTCGTTACGCCACCAGAAAAATATAATATACTATTGGTCAACGTACGCGCATGCAAGTTGCCACGGATTTCCTTGTGCCTGCATAATAGATCACGGTTGCACCGTTTTGTAATCAAAATCTCGCGGATTTGCCGATTCTCAATTTTCCTCTCCCTCACATCTTATTAATCTGAATTGAACGTTACTGGTTCCAAAATGCCGTCCGAAAAATATTCAATTTTAATCAAAGCTTTCTTGCAGTCGTTTTTCCTTTTTTTGAGCACTCGCGGGGGAGCTCCTATTCCGCGCGCTGCTTGCTGGGAAAGGTGCAGCGCTTGAACTTGGGCAGACCGAGGGCGGGGCGGGGCGGGGCTTCCTTGTTTCTTTTCATTTCTTTTTTGTTTTGTTTTGGATTTTTTTTTGCTTCTTTAAAAAAGTTTGTGATTTAGAAAAAAGTTTAGAATTTTAAAAAATGTTCACTAATTCAAACAAATGTTCATGAATTCAGAATGTTTTTCACGAATTCCAACAAATGAACATTTTTTAAATTTTGATGACTAAAAATTGAATTTTTTATGAATATTTTTTGAATTTTTATGAATGTTTTCGAATTTAGATGAGTAGTTTTTGTATTTGATGAACAAATGTTAATTTCAGTGAACATTTTATGAACTAGATGATTTTTTTAATTTGATATTCTTGTAACAATTCATGAATTTTTTTGAATAAGGAAAACAAAAAATGAAAAAGAAAAAGGAAATGGAGAAAAAACCAAAAGAAAAGGAAGAAAAAAACCCGGTTTGGGAAGGTTGTAGTATGTTCCCAAAACCGGAAGGTTAGTTGGGCTGGCCCACATGTACGCAATGGGGATCCAAGGGGAACACACCCTGTCGCTATCGGGCAACCTACGTGCAAATATGATCCCCGAATCACGAGAGGGTGGAGGGGAGTTCCCACATGAACTGAATGCATTACTCAAAGAACCATCAGGCTAGTTTCATAGAATCGCCCTAGCGCGTGAGGAGGGATATCAATGCCAAGGTAGGACAACAACCTTCTAAGAGTGCACAGTAAATCAAAAAGTCCAAAGAGACAAATCATTAACAATGTTTCTAACGGTAAGCCCTTTGCATGTCTTGCCACAAAAGACACAAGCATTCCTCGATTCCCAAATGTTCAAGAGGATATAGAGGGACACAAAAAGCTAGATGTTGTTGTCGAGGCCATGTAAAGAGGGTGCATCCCAAATAAGGTCAATGGAGATGGGGGCCGGTGGGAAACCCCAAGTCGAGCCAAACCTGAGGCGCACAAGGACACCGAATGAAAAAGGTGCAACACATTCTTGTAGGGCGTCGCAGCATGGCCGAGGCATGTAGAGCGATCTTCTTGTTGAAGAGATTGTTCCTAGTATTTGGCTGATCTTTGAAGAGTAGCCAACCCACAACCTGATCTTGATTGGAACCTTGGAATCAATTAGAGGCTATCTTTTCTTTCCGCCAAAAAGAAAAAAAGAAAAGGAAATAGGCTGTCTTTTCGACCTTGATGTGTAGTACGTGCGATACAGGCCAGCTTAAGGCGGGAGCCAAAGACACCAGTTTGCTTCTTCGTTGTCGCCATCGAATATACTCCGCCCGCCTTTTACTATGGCTGCTCTTCCAGACTTGTAGGCTTCTATCTAGTGACGTTGCAGGCCGGAGCGAGGGAGCTTGATCGACTGCACCCGCATGAACCGAAAACAGCCCGAGATCCCCTATTTCCGTCCGCGCCCACAACCGCGACGTCTCTTGACGCAGCGTCACCGATGTTGTGCCTGCCCTGGCCTTGGTCGGCCACCATGGCAGCGCGCATCAGGAGCACATTGCGAGCACGGCCCTGACCGTGGGAGTGTGTGACACTGATGCACCAAGTGTAGATGGGATATGTATGGCACCCACTGTTATCACAAGTCCGCAAAATGATAAATCGATGCAAGGAGGGGCTTGCGAAAGTGGCATGTTGGTTTGATGATAAAGCTCATCGCCTTATGATAGACGATGGTCGCGTGAATAGGTGGACGGCAAGACCACCATCGGGGCCGGTTGCAAAGAGCAAAAGCGACAACATAGATGGATCGCCATGAACGTGTAGCCATTTATTTCTCCCGTTGTAATGTACGGATACATGTCTTAGTCTATAAAAAAGGGCGGAAACATGTTTCATGGTGCAGCCACAACTTTTTCGAGGTGCAATACACGTCTGGCCACCAAATGATCGGACGAAGTGAGACGTTGCTATTTTGGTCTGGTTATTATTTCAAAACGTATGTAAGCGTATGCTTTACACATGTGTAGCCAAGAGAGTCAACATCAAAAGATGAGTTCAAAAGAAGAAGAAAACATGGGCGAAGAGATTCAGCAAATTAAATGATAAACAAATGATTGTTCTTTTTTTTCGAAAAGGGGGATCCCGGCCTCTAACAAATGATTGTTCTACTAGAAAAGAATGAATAATTATTAAACGTCGTGCGTGGATGTCTTGTCTCGTTCAAATCTTGACGCGCGCGCGCTTTAATTAAGGGTAGGACATCTGGTTGGTGACATTGCATGTCCTCCTGCTTCCGATCTCGTAAAGTGGGTCCTTGGACTCGACCATCTTGCTGAGCTTGGTCATGGCGTTGGCGAAGGCTGTGTTCCACAAACTGGCTTTCTTCTTGTACGATTTCATGTGCTCTTCTGCGGTGCCGTTCTGCGTCAGCTCCCAGTCTGACTTGAAGAGCACCATGTTCTGTAAGTTGGCGTTGTAGTAGCTGTTGTCTAGGTAGCCCACCGCCGCCAAGTCCACCACCCCATTGGCCTGGTAACCAGCCAGCTTACGGCTCGAATCGTCGAAGTCACGGACGTTGTTCTCTATCACACCAGAGTGCTTCGGCCCTTCGGCTGCAACGACTGCACCGTACGTTTTGTTCATCTCACCGTGGATGATCGGAGTTCCGAATCGGTGTATGACCGACGTTAGGTTGGCGATGCCGACAGAGTGTGCGCCGGAGAGGGCGACGAGCTCCACCAGGTTGAAGCCCTTGGCCATGAAGCTTTGCAGGAGCTGCTGGAAGTTGTCGGTGGGGTTAGGGAGGTGTTTTCCCGGGTCCTCTGCCGACGAGACGACGCCGTCCTTGCGGCCGGGCCCGTCCACTTCGTATTTGATTGTGTTGTTGCTCAGGATGTAGGTGGCCTCGCGGGCGGCGAACACGACGGCGTCGGCGCAGGAGACGTTGACACCGATATCCTTTTCGGCGAGCCTGAGCCTGATGGCGTCGATCACCTCGAGGCCACGAAGGCCGCCGTTGCTTGGCGACGCCTTCTCCGTCTTCCCAGCGAGCGTCAGGGGATCATTGCTGGTGGTGTTTTTGGGCGTGCTGTCAAGCAACACGGATCCATCGCAACCCTGGTAGTAGGCATGCATGAGTTAGTTTGAAAAATGTTGATTACCGGACAGTTATACGATCATTCGTTGTCAGCTAAGCTAGCCTCCAGATTTGCACTACTGCACTACTGAGATATTGCATAATATGGTGAAATTTAATTAGTTGCACCGGTACATAATTTCATTAATTCGTGATCTAACAATCCAATAGAGAAGAAAAGGCATGCTTCAATGGAAAGGCATCATTCAGCCAACTGTTCAAAACTGGAGATTTGCTCTATAGAAGGATCTTCAACTTCTTATGCACGTGATCAAGGACAAGCATTCCACATTGTTCCAACAGTGGAGAACTTCTAAATTAGTAAACATGTTCCCAAGAACAGGCATTGGTTGATGCTTTTGTGGCGTGTTGTGTCAGTTTTTACTTAGTTTCCCCTTATGTTTTCCTTCCACCATGTACTATACATTAATGAAAAATTTACCATAGAACTATTGTCGTACGGAGCTAAAAAAAGAAAAGAAAATAAAGTGTGCTTTTCATAAACTGCCGCAACAGCAAGAGCAGCTTTAATTCCCCTACTAAAAAAAAGAGAGCAGCTTTAATTACCCTGACGAAGCAGTCGTGGAAGACGAGTCGGATGAGGCCAGCACCCAAGCCCCGGTTGATATCCATGTACTGTACTTCTGAACGACTTGCCTCACAGGTGCCTCCAGGCCGGCGTAGCTACCAGTACCAGGGGCCGCCGCCGACCCCACCTGCGCCGTGAGAACGACGTAGATGGCCAGGGCCACGGCCACGAAGAGAGGTGCCTTCTTCTCGTCACCCTTCGCCATGATCGATCGACCTCTTCACCTCGAACAGGACAATGTAGTGTTTTAGCTATCTCTACGTCACTTCTTGCAGACTAGGGATGAAATGCTTCTCAGCTGCGGATCGGACGATTTACTTGTGCTGAACAAGGGCTTGTATTTATACGGCGAATAAGGTAAGCACACCGATTGTTTATGCGCCTTGTGAACCGTGCAGATGATATTGTACTACTAAGAAAGATAAGGATTGATATCGATCGAACGTGCACGACAATTATGCACTTAGTGCTCTATCTCTTCTTCAGCCACGATCAATCGAATTGAATTAACCTGCTGTGAGCTGCCGCCGCCTAAGCTAGGAACGTGTCCAAGCTGTCCGGAATTCCAGCCAGGCATTTCGCGTCAACTTGCATACTCAAGTCAACCTCTCTTCTTCCTCTCATATATGCTGGATGTGTTGTACAAACTGATGCACATGGTCGACATCCCAATAATCGTGGAGTCCTATTGCAAATCTTTAGTTCAGGCGAAAAGAAGACAGACATATCCTTTATTTTCAGATACTCTTATTTCTTTCTTCTTTTTTGAGTTCGGTACTCTAATTTCCTTATTTTAGAAAAAAGAGGATCAATCCCGGCCTCTGCATCGAAGCGATGCATGCAGTCATCTTTTTAATCAAAAGATCAAACAAGTATATATTACGATACAAAAACTCATCAAGAGATAAGTAAAAGAAGAACTCAAAGAAACAACGGGCAAAAAACAAAGGACTAGATGACTACACACTTATCCTATTGTTGAATCGCCATCCAAATCGGTTGTAGGTATCCCGTGCTACCGTCTTCCATTGGTTGCACTAATAAGCCATATGCTTCTTGGATTCCACACGGCTGAGTAACGATCACGTACGGATCCAACCAATAACTCTGTAGATTAACTGCAAATTTTTTGGGATGTTTTGTCTGTTAAAAATCGTATCATTCCGGCAGTTCCATATGGCCCAAAGTAATGCATACATTCCGACTCGAATATGCGCCGCTAATTTAGGCTCTACCTCGTTTATCCAAGTCCCAAAAATAATGTTAATGTTATCTGGTGGGCCGATGTTAAATGACACATGCATTGTGCACCATAGTAGCTTGGCAAGTGGACAGTCAAGAAACAAATGTTGGATTGATTCATCCTGATCACAGAAACAACACCATTTACTACCCTCCCAATTACGTTTTGCTAGGTTGTCCTTAGTCAAGACCACTTCTTTGTGTACGAACCACATAAAACTTTTATCTTTAAGGGCACCTTGGTTTTCCAAATGTGAAGTGACTTTGGTATTGGACCAGTATTTACCAAGTCTGTATACATAGACTTCACTGAGAATACCCCTGACACCAAAAGTTTCCAGTGTAGTGTATCTGACATATCAGAAAGGTTGACCCGCATCAACCTGTGCACAACATGTAGCCATCTATCCGATCATTCCCCCACAAGTGACCTTTTGAACTATATGTTACGTAGTGGCAGTGGGTTGGCTCGCCACAGTGGTCCGGGCGTGGCGGTGGTGCATGGGCGGGTATGATCTAGGCCTGTCCGGGCCTACCATGGGCATATCTGGTGAAAAACATATTGGCGTGCCGGTGGTTTTCCCGTCCCCAGATCCTGCGCTTCGCTGGAAGCTCCGAAGGTAGTTTAGCTTCCTCCAGGCTACGTCTGGCGATGGCATGAAGTGGTGCAACGATGGGGCAGGGGTGTCCCTCTACATCTTGTGGCGGACTAGGGGACGTTGTTGTATTTGTGTGTCGTAGTTGTCGCGGTTGTTGTGGAATGTGGAGCACATGCGAGATGAAGTTGTTGATGACATTCGGCTCTCCAAGTTGTGTGACATTTCATGTTCTCATGCATGGCTTTGGTTGCGTGTTGATGTCCTTAGGAAGATGCACGTGACCGACTATTGCCACACATGCATGCTAGAGATCGGTTGGGAGTTCAGTTTCTTGTGACCTTGGTATGGGTGTACCCATCCTAGCAAAATGGTCTTCTTCAACAAATGGTGGCGGCCACCCAAGGTGGCTGAGCTAGTAATGCTCTTCGAGTATCGGGTATCGAGGTCCCGGGTGAAAACCATAGGACCTTCATTGATCTCATCTGGCAATGGCGGTGTGTATACTCCATGTTTTTTAGGAAGGCATTGCTTTGGAGATTGCTCTGACGTGCTCTCTGAGGTGAAAACTTATGATATGGCCTTCAGTGGTTAGATCTTAAGATGGCGGTGCTTGCCCATCATTTTCTTCCAGGATGCATTACATCCAGGGAAATTTCTTGTAATTTGTGTATTGTCAAAGACGGTGAATAATGTTGTTGTCTATTTGATTTGCATGGTTGGTTGTATCTACTTTTGTTGGTTCTTCTTTCTTCAATTTAGCTCTTTGGTTCTGTGCATCCCCAATGTCTTGACTACATCTTCTATTTAGCTCTTTGGTTCTGTGTAAGGTTACTTGTTGCTTAGTTTTATGTCCCGTCTTTCTTTAATTTTTTACAGGTTTTAATTCATGGGTGCTTATTAAAATTCGTGAACATTAAAAAGAAAAAAAAATACATTTTTAGCTTCATTAATATTTATTACATCCATGAATATCTTGTAGTTCAAGAACATTTTTAAAGTTTATGATTTTTTTAAATTTTGAAACTTGTTTAATTTGCAAACATTTTTAATCCATGAATATATTTTAGATTCATGAACATTTTCTATAATTCAAGGTTTTGTAAATTCACAATATTTTTTAAAAATACTTGAATATATTTTAATTAAACTAATCCATTTAAAAATATTTCATTTTTCTGAGCGAGCAGTGGGGCGAGCGGAAAAAAAACTAACCGACCAAGAGGAATAGGGAGTCAAGCTAAGCAAGTAAGAGCTTGTGGGCTGATCCATGTGAGTGTTATAGCAGCAATTCAACGATTTTAGCGTGGAATAAGACCTCTCAACAGGCTCAAACGACAACCACCAGCTGGCACCAAGACCGACACGTGTAAGGACACCACAACGACGCACCAAAAAGCTTTAGATACTAAGCTCCCATGATTTGAAGCTCTCTGGTGCTTCGGGGATTGTGGGATCACTGTGGAACACGCATGTAAGATTATTTGTTGCTCAGTTTTATTTCATGTCTCTCTTTAATTTTTCATAAGTTTTAATTCATGAGTGCTTATTAAAATTTGTGAACATTAAAAAGGAAAAAAATACATTTCTACCCTCATTAATATTTATTACATCCATGAATATTTCGTAGTTCACGGACATTTTTAAAGTTTGTGAACATTTTTAAAATTTGAAACTTGTTTAATTTGCAAATATTTTTAATCCATGAATGTATTTTAAATTCATGAACATTTTCTATAATTCATGATTTTGTAAATTCACAATATTTTCTTTAAATACTTGATCATATTTTAATTAAACTAATTCATTTAAAAATATTTCATTTTTCTGAGCTAGCAGTGGGGCGAGCGGAAAAAAGCTAACCGACAGAGGAATAGGGAGTCAAGCTAAGCAAGTAAGAGCTTGTGGGCTGATCCCTGTGAGTGTTATAGCAGCAATTCAACAATTTTAGCGTGGAATAGGACCTCTTAAGAGGCTCAAACGACAACCACCAGCTGGCACCGAGACCGACATATGTAAAGACACCACAACGATGCACCAAAAAACTTTAGATACTAAGCTCCGATGATTTGAAGCGCTCTGGTGCTTCGGGGATTGTGGGGTCACTGTGGGACCCGCATGTATGGTTATTTGTTTCTTAGATTTATTTCCCGTCTCTCTTTAATTTTTTACAGGTTTTAATTCATGAGTGCTTACTAAAATATGTGAACATTAAAAAGAAAAATAAAATACATTTTTATCTTCATTAATATTTATTACATCCATGAATACACTATAGTTCACGGACATTTTTAAAGTTTGTGAATATTTTTAAAATTTGTAACTTGTTTAATTTGCAAACATTTTTTAATCCATAAATATATTTTAAATTCATGAACATTTTCTATAATTCATGGTTTTGTAAATTCACAATGTTTTTTTAAATACTTGAACATATTTTAATTAAACTAATCCATTTAAAAAATATTTCATTTTTCTGAGCGAGCAGTGGGGTGAGCGGAAAAAAAGCTAACCGACCAAGAGGAATAGGGAGTCAAGCTAAGCAAGTAAGAGCTTGTGGACTGATCCATGTGAGTGTTATAGCAGCAATTCAACGATTTTAGCGAGGAATAAGACCTCTCAAAAGTCTCAAACGACAACCACCAACTGGCACCGAGACCGACACGTGTAAGGACACCACAACGATGCACCAAAAAGCTTTAGATACTAAGCTCCCATGATTTGAAGCGCTCTAGTGCTTCGGGGATTGTGGGGTCATTGTGGGACCCGCATGTATGGTTATTTGTTGCCTAGATTTATTTCCCGTCTCTCTTTAATTTTTTACAGGTTTTAATTCATGAGTGCTTACTAAAATATGTGAACATTAAAAAGAAAAAGAAAATTCATTTTTAACTTCATTAATATTTATTACATCCATGAATATTTTGTAGTTCACGGACATTTTTAAAGTTTGTGAATATTTTTAAAATTTGTAACTTGTTTAATTTGCAAACATTTTTTAATCCATGTATATATTTCAAATTCATGAACATTTTCTATAATTCATGGTTTTGTAAATTCGCAATTTTTTTTAAAAATACTTGAACATATTTTAATTAAACTAATCCATTTAAAAAATCATTTTTCTGAGCGAGTAGTGGGGCGAGTGGAAAAAAATCTAACCGGTCGAGAGGAATAGGGAGTCAAGCTAAGCAAGTAAGAGCTTGTGGGCTGATCCATGTGAGTGTTATAACAGCAATTCAACGATTTTAGCGTGGAATAGAACCTCTCAAAAGGCTCAAACAACAACCACCACCTGGCACCGAGACCGACAAGTGTAAAGACACCACAACGACACACCTAAAAACTTTAGATACTAAGCTCTCATGATTTGAAGCGCTTTGGTGCTTCGGGGATTGTGGGGTCGCTGTGGGACCCGCATGTAAGGTTATTTGTTGCTTAGTTTCATTTCCCGTCTCTCCTTAAAAAAATTTACAGGTTTTAATTCATGAGTGCTTATTAAATTTTGCGACCATTAAAAAGATCCTTTTTACATTTTTAGCTTCATTAATATTTATTACATCCATGAATATTTTGTAGTTCACGGACATTTTTAGAGTTTGTGAACATTTTTAAAATTTGCAAACATTTTTTAATCCATGAATATATTTTAAATTAATGCACATTTTCTATAATTCATGGTTTTGTAAATTCACAATATTTTTTTAAAATACCTAAACATATTTTAATTAAACTAATCTATTGAAAAATTATTTCATTTTTCTGAGCGAGCAGTGGGGCGAGCGGAAAAAAAAGCTAACCGACCGAGAGGAATAGGAGTCAAGCTACGCAAGTAAGAGTTTGTGGGCTGATCCATGTGAGTGTTATAGCAACAATTCAACGATTTTAGCGTGGAATAGGACCTCTCAAGAGGCTCAAACGACAACCACCAGCTGACACCGAGACCGACACGTGTAAAGACACCACAACAACACATCAAAATACTTCATTCTCATTTAGGGAATATATTGTCTCCAACAAGAACGTGACACGACATACAAACGAAAAAACACCTTCATAACGTAATTAAAACACAAGTCAGCACGGATAAAATCCAAACAAAACAACCGACCATAACAATCACTAGACAGATACTCCCTTCGTTCCTAAATATTTGTCTTTTTAGATATTTCAAATGGATTACCACATACGAATGTATATAGACATATTGTAGAGTGTAGATTCACTCATTTTGCTTCGTATGTAGTCATTTGTTGAAATGTCTAGAAAGACAAATATTTAGGAACAAAGGGAGTATAGAAGAATTAATCCCACGAGTGAAGAACGGCGCGGCGAAGCGCGCGTTAGCCTCTAGACACAGTTGATGGTCCACCGGACTGAACCACGGATAGAGATTACACCCTGGATCCGAGATCTTAAGCATCATGTAAGCTTAGCTAGGGGACCCCATGCTAATTGATGGAACCCAACAAGTAGTTGCATACCATCATGAATTCGCTACGTCGAATGTGTAGAACACCCTTCAATAATTCTCCTCATGACCAAATGCCAGGGCAAGTGATCTAGCCTATTGGACAACGGGTCACCCCCTAGATGACTAGTTTTGAGATCAGTTTGATGATCGAGGGTCCTTGTTGTAATAATGTTAAATGAGCTTTGGGCATTGACCAAGAGGAGGTGAACCTACGTATTGTGAATGATTGGTGACACTAAGAAAGGATAACACGCGGGGTGAGCGCAATTCTATGGGCGATGGCTCTCGTCAAAACTGAAGGAAATATGCCCTAGAGGCAATAATAAAGTTATTATTTATTTCCTTATATCATGATAAATGTTTATTATTCATGCTAGAATTGTATTAACCGGAAACATAATACATGTGTGAATACATAGACAAACAGTATGTCACTAGTATGCCTCTACTTGAATAGCTCGTTCAATCAAATATGGTTAAGTTTCCTAGCCATAGACATGAGTTGTCATTTGATTAACGGGGTTACATCATTAGAGAATGACATGATTGACTTGACCCATTCCGTTAGCTTAGCACTTGATCGTTTAGTATGTTGCTACTGCTTTCTTCATGACTTATACATGTTCCTATGACTATGAGATTATGCAACTCCCGTTTACTGGGGGGAACACTTTGTGTGCTACCAAACGTCACAACGTAACTGGGTGATTATAAAGGTGCTCTACAGGTTCTTCCAAAGGTAATTGTTGGGTTGGCGTATTTCGAGATTAGGATTTGTCACTCCGATTGTCAGAGAGGTGTCTCTGGGCCCACTCAGTAATGCATATCACTATAAGCCTTGCAAGCATTGTAACTAATGAGTTAGTTGCGGGATGATGTATTATGGAACGAGTAAAGAGACTTGCCGGTAACGAGATTTAACTAGGTATTGAGATACCGACGATCGAATCTCGGGCAAGTAACATACCGATGACAAAGGGAACAACGTATGTTGTTATGCGATTTGACCGATAAAGATCTTCGTAGAATATGTGGGAGACAATATGAGCATCCAGGTTCCGCTATTGGTTATTGACCGGAGACATGTCTCGGTCATGTCTACATTGTTCTCGAACCCGTAGGGTCCACACGCTTAAAGTTTGATGACGATTATATTATGAGTTTATGTCTTTTGATGTACCGAAGGTAGTTCGGAGTCCCGGATGAGATCGGGGACATGATGAGGAGTCTCGAAATGGTCAAGACGTAAAGATCAATATATTGGACGACTATATTCGGACATCGGAAAGGTTCCGAGTGATTCGGGTATTTTTCAGGGTACCGGAGAGTTACAGGAATTCATATTGGACCTTAATGGGCCATACGGGAAAGGAGAAAAAGGCCTCAAAGGGTGGCCGCACCCCTCCCCATGGACTGGTCCGAATTGGACTAGGGAGGGGGGCACCCCCCCTTCCTTCCTTCTTCTTTTTTCCTTCCCTTCTCCTACTCCAACAAGGAAAGGAGGAGTCCTACTCCCGGTGGGAGTAGGACTCCCCCCTTGGCGCGCCCTCCTTGGCCGGCCGCCTTTCCCCCCTTGCTCCTTTATATACGGGGGCAGGGGGCACCTCTAGACACAACAATTGATCAAGTTAATCTTTTAGTCGTGTGTGGTGCCCCCCTCCACCATAGTCTACCTCGATAAAACTGTAGCGGTGCTTAGGCGAAGCCCTGCGTCGGTAGAACATCAACATCGTCACCATGCCGTCGTGCTGACGAAATTCTCCCTCAACACTCGGCTGGATCGGATTTCGAGGGACGTCATCGGGCTGAACGTGTGCTGAACTCGGAGGTGCCGTAGGTTCGATACTTGATCGGTCGGATCGTGAAGACGTACGACTACATCAACCGCGTTGTGCTAACGCTTCCGCTTTCGATCTACGAGGGTACGTAGACAACACTGTCCCCTCTCGTTGCTATGCATCACCATGATCTTGCGTGTGCGTAGGATTTTTTTTTGAAATTACTACGTTCCCCAACAGTGGCATCCGAGCCTGGTTTTATGCGTAGATGTCATATGCACGAGTAGAACACAAGTGAGTTGTGGGCGATACAAGTCATACTGCTTACCAGCATGTCATACTTTGGTTCGGCGGTATTGTTGGATGAAGCGGCCCGGACCGACATTGTGCATACGCTTACGTGAGACTGGTTCTACCGACGTGCTTTGCACACAGGTGGCTGGCGAGTGTCAGTTTCTCCAAATTTAGTTGAATCGAGTGTGGCTACGCCCGGTCCTTGCGAAGGTTAAAATAGCACCAACTTGAAAAACTATCGTTGTGGTTTTGATGCGTAGGTAAGAACGGTTCTTGCTAAGCCCAGTAGCAGCCACGTAAAACTTGCAACAACAAAGTAGAGGACGTCTAACTTGTTTTTGCAGGGTGTGTTGTGATGTGATATGGTCAAGACATGATGCTAAATTTTATTGTATGAGATGATCATGTTTTGTAACCATGTTATCGGCAACTGGCAGGAGCCATATGGTTGTCGCTTTATTGCATGCAATGCAATCACCCTGTAATGCTTTACTTTATCACTAAGCGGGAGCTATAGTCGTAGAAGCATAAGATTGGCGAGACGACAACGATGCTACGATGGAGATCAAGGTGTCGCACCGGTGACGATGGTGATCATGGAGGTGCTTCGGAGATGGAGATCACAAGCACAAGATGATGATGGCCATATCATATCACTTATATTAATTGCATGTGATGTTTATCTTTTATGCATCTTATCTTGCTTTGATTGATGATACGTCTCCAACGTATCTATAATTTTTGATTGTTCCATGCTGTTATATTATCTGTTTTGGATGTTTATGGGCTTTATTATACACTTTTATATTATTTTTGGGACTAACCTATTAACCTAGAGCCCAGTGCCAGTTTCTGTTTTTTCCTTGTTTTAGAGTATCACAGAAAAGGAAAATCAAACGGAGTCCAATTGACCTAAAACTTCATGGAACTTATTTTTGGACCAGAAGAAGCCCACGAAGTACCGGAGTTGCACGAGGAGACTCCCGGGCTGCCCACGAGGGTGGAGGGCGCGCCCCCTACCTCGTGGGCAGTCCGGAAGTCCACCGACGTACTTCTTCCTCCCATATAAACCCATATACCCTAAAACGATCAGGAATCACAATAGATCGGGAGTTGCGCCGCCAGAAGCCTCCGTAGCCACCGAAAGCCAATCTAGACCCGTTCTGGCACCCTGACGGAGGGGGGAATCCCTCTCTGATGGCCATCTTCATCATCCCGGTGCACTCCATGACGAGGAGGGAGTAGTTCTCCCTCGGGGCTAAGGGTATGTACCAGTAGCTATGTGTTTGATCTCTCTCTCTCTCTCTCATGTTCTTGACGTGATACGATCTTGATGTATCGCGAGCTTTGCTATCATATTTGGATCCTATGATGTTTCTTCTCCCCTCTACTCTCTTGTAATGGATTGAGTTTCCCCTTTGAGGTTATCTTATCGGATTGAGTCTTTAAAGATTTGAGAACACTTGATGTATGTCTTGCCGTGCGTATATGTGGTGACAATGGGATACCACGTGATTCACTTGATGTATGTTTTGGTGATCAACTTGCGGGTTCCACCCACGAACCTATGCATAGGGGTTGGCACACGTTTTCGTCATGATTCTCCGGTAGGAACTTTGGGGCACTCTTTGAGATTCTATCTGTTGGTTGAATAGATGAATCTGAGATTGTGTGATGCATATCGTATAATCATACCCATCGATACTTGAGGTGACATTGGAGTATCTAGGTGACATTAGGGTTTTGGTTGATTTGTGTCTTAAGGTGTTATTCTAGTACGAACTCTAGGGCTGTTTGTGACACCTATAGGGATAGCCCAATGGATTGATTGGAAAGAATAACTTTGAGGTGGTTTCGTACCCTACCATAATCTCTTCGTTTGTTCTCCGCCATTAGTGACTTTGGAGTGACTCTTTGTTTTATGTTGAGGGATAGTTATGTGATCCAATTATGTTATTATTGTTGAGGGAACTTGCACTAGCGAAAGTATGAACCCTAGGCCTTGTTTCAACACATTGCAATACCGTTTACGCTCACTTTTATCAATAGTTACCTTGCTGTTTTTATAATTTCAGATTACAAATACCTTTATCTACTATCCATATCGCACTTGTATCACCATCTCTTCGCCGAACTAGTGCACCTATACAATTTACCATTGTATTGGGTGTGTTGGGGACACAAGAGACTCTTTGTTATTTGGTTGCAGGGTTGCTTGAGAGAGATCATCTTCATCCTACGCCTCCTACGGATTGATAAACCTTAGGTCATCCACTTGAGGGAAATTTGCTACTGTCCTACAAATCTCTGCACTTGGAGGCCCAACAATATCTACAAGAAGAAGGTTGTGTAGTAGACATCAAGCTCTTTTCTGGCGCCGTTGCAGGGGAGGTGAGTGCTTGAAGGTATATCTTTAGATCTTGCAATCGAGTCTTTTAGTTTCTTATTTTATCACCAGTTTAGTTCATAAAAGAAAACTATAAAAAATGGAATTGAGTTTGTCTCATACACTTCACCTTTCTAATATCTTTCGTAAGTATGATGGAAAGGATAATTGTGCTCAAATGCTAGAAGAAGAAATCTATAAAATGTTTGGCACTAAATATTTGAATGATGAGCATGATTGCAATGTTGTTAGTATGAATTCCTTGAATATCCATGATGCTAATGATATGCAAAGCCACAAGTTTGGGGAAGCTACGTTTGATGAAGATGATATTTTTGTTCCCCATGTTTTGATGAGCAAATTTATTATGATGAAATCATGCCTCCTATTTATGATGATTATATTGATGAAAGTGGATTTGGAGAGGTCATGACTTTATTTTGTGATGAATCCACTATTTCGGAAGAGGTTCCAATTGATTATGAGAACAAAGTTGCTATCTATGATGATTATTGTGATGACTTGTATGCTATAAAGAATAATGATATCCATGAATCTTGTCATCATGATTTTAGTTTTCAATTGGATTATGCCTCACATGATAATTATTTTGTTGAGTTTGCTCCCACTATTATTCATGAGAAGAATTTTGCTTATGTGGAGAATAATAAAATTTCTATGTTTGTAGATCATTAAAATAATGATTTAGGTGTTGGTTATATTGTTGAGGGAGGAACATATGCTTGTAGGAATTGCAATAATATCAAGTTTCCTCCCTATGTGCTTAAAGTTTTGAAGTTATGCTTGTTTTACCCTCCTATGCTAGTTGATTATTGTTCCCACAAGTTGTTTGCGCACAAAATCCCTATGCATAGGAAGTGGGTTAGGCTTAAATGTGCTAGTCATATTCTTCATGATGCTCTCTTTATGTTTCAATTCTTATCCTTTATGTGAGCATCATTGAAATCATCATGCCTAGCTAGGGGCGTTAAATGATAGCGCTTGTTGGGAGGCAACCCAATATTATTTTTGTTCCTTGCTTTTTGCTCCTGTTTAGTAATAAATAATTCAGCTATCCTCTGCTTTATTCTTTTAATTAGTGTTTGTGCCAAGTAGAACCTTTGGGAAGACTTTGGGAAAGTCTTGTTGATCATGCTGTAAAAAACAGAAACTTTAGCACTCACGAGAATTGCTGTCATTTTTATTTGGAGAGTGTTATTTAGTTAATTCTTTTTGAATATGATTAATAGATAAATTCCTCAGGTCCAGCAATTTATTTGAGAATTTTATGAGTTCAATAAGTATACGTTTGATCCAGATTACTACAGACTGTTCTGTTTTTGACAGATTCTGTTTTCGATGTGTTGTTTGCTTATTTTGATGAATCTATGAGTAGTATCGGAGGGTATGAACCATAGATAAGTTGGAATAGGTTATATATTACACCAATATGAATTTATAATGAGTTCACAACAGTACCTAAGTGGTGATTTATTTTCTTATACTAACGGAGGTTACGAGTTTTCTGTTAAGTTTTGTGTTGTGAAGTTTTCAAGTTTTGGGTAAAGATTCGATGGACTATGGAATAAGGAGTGGCAAGAGCCTAAGCTTGGGGATGCTCAAGGCACCCCAAGGTAATATTCAAGGACAACCAAAAGCCTAAGCTTGGGGATGCCCCGGAAGGCATCCCCTCTTTCGTCTTTGTTCATCGGTAACTTTACTTGGAGCTATATTTTTATTTACCACATGATATGTGTTTTGCTTGGAGAGTCAATTTATTTTGTTAGGGTTTGCTTTCTGTTATTTATAAAAATGATTTGCATCTTTTATTTCAATAAAAGTGGCATTGATAGCCTTTACTATGCCTATTTTAGAAGTCCACATGTTGCTGTTTGAAAACAGAAAGTTTACCGTTGTTGCAATAATTCCTTAGAAAAGTAAGAATGTGATAAAATCTTGAAACCTTTTGCATATTAAGATATAATAAATTTACTACAGTGGGAATTTTATTTCATAATTTTTGGATTTAGGGAAGTATGGATCTTGCTGCACTCTCTACAGACTATCCTGTTTAGGCAGATTGCTGTTATGTTTGCATTGTTTGCATATGTTTGCTTCTTTAATGATTCTATTTGAGGATAGGAATATTAAATATGCAGAGGAATTTAGTATGCAATGTTGAATAATAATTTTAGTGATTTTCTACAGTAGAGTATGATAAGGTTTTGGCAATGGTTTATACTAACTTATCTCACGAGTCCTTGTTGAGTTTTGTGTGGATGAAGCTTTTGAGATTTAGGGAGACCGTGATATGAGAGGAATTAAGGAGACACAAAAGCTCAAGCTTGGGGATGCCCAAGGCATCCCAAGATAATATCTCAAGAAGCCTCAATCGTCTAAGCTTGGGGATGCCCCGGTTGGCATCCCACCTTTCTTCTTCAACAACTATTGGTTAGTATCGGTTGATCCTAAGTTTTTGCTTCTTCACATGATGTTTGCTATTCTTAGAATGCCATTTTCTTTTGCTTTTCCTGCTGTTTGAATAAAATACCAAGATCTGAAATTATTAAATGAGAGAGAGTCTTCACATATTGCATAATTATTCAACTACTCATTGATCTTCACTTATATCTTTCGGAGTAGTTTGTCAATTGCTCTAGTGCTTCACTTAGATTATTTTGAGAGTCTTAATAGCATGGTAATTTGCTTAAAATCCTAATATGCTAGGTATCCAAGAATAATAAAAACTTTCATATAAAGTGCATTGAATATTATGAGAAGTTTGATTCCTTATGATTGTTTTGAGATATGAAGATGGTGATATTAGAGTCATGCTAGTTGAGTAGTTGTGAATTTGAGAAATACTTGTGTTGAAGTTTGTGATTCCTGTAGCATGCACGTATGGTAAACCGTTATGTGATGAAGTCGGATCATGATTTATCTATTGATTGTCTTCCTTATGAGTGGAGGTCGGGGACGAGCGATGGTCTTTTCCTACCAATCTATACCCCTAGGAGCATGCACGTAATACTTTGCTTTGATAACTAATAGATTTTTGCAATAAGTATGTGAGTTCTTTATGACTAATGTTGAGTCCATGGATTATACGCACTCTCACCCTTCCACCATTGCTAGCCTCTCTAATACCACGCACCTTTCGCCGGTATCATACACCTACCATATCCTTCCTCAAAACAACCACCATACCTACCTATTATGGCATTTCCATAGCCATTCCGAGATATATTGCCATGCAACTTTCCATAGTTCCATTATTATGACACGCTTCATCATTGTCATATTGCTTTGCATGATCATGTAGTTGACATCGTATTTGTGGCAAAGCCGCCGTTCATAATTCTTCCATACATGTCACTCATGAGTCATTGCACATCCCGGTACACCGCCGGAGGCATTCATGTAGAGTCATATTTTGTTCTAAGTATCGAGTTGTAATTCTTGAGTTGTAAGAAAAATAGAAGTGTGATGATCATCATTATTAGAGCATTGTCCCAGTGAGGAAAGGATGATGGAGACTATGATTCCCCCACAAGTCGGGATGAGACTCCGGATGAAAATAAATAAATAAAAGAGGCCAAAGAAGCCAAAAAAATAGAAAATAGGCCATAAAAAAGAAAAAAGAGAAGGCCCAAATAAAAAATGAGAGAAAAAAAGAGAAGGGGCAATACTACTATCCTTTTACCACACGTGTGCTTCAAAGTAGCACCATGATCTTCATGATAGAGAGTCTCCTATGTTGTCACTTTCATATACTAGTGGGAATCTTTCATTATAGAACTTGGCTTGTATATTCCAATGATGGGCTTCCTCAAAATGCCCTAGGTCTTCGTGAGCAAGCGAGTTGGATGCACACCCACTAGTTTCTTTTGTTGAGCTTTCATACATTTATAGCTCTAGTGCATCCGTTGCATGGCAATCCCTACTCACTCACATTCATATCTATTGATGGGCATCTCCATAGCCCGTTGATACGCCTAGTTGATGTGAGACTATCTTCTCCATTTTTGTCTTCTCCACAACCACCATTCTATTCCACCTATAGTGTTATGTCCATGGCTTACGCTCATGTATTGCGTGAATATTGAAAAGGTTTGAGAACATCAAAAGTATGAAACAATTGCTTGGCTTGTCATCGGGGTTGTGCATGATTTAAATATTTTGTGTGGTGAAGATAGAGCATAGCCAGACTATATGATTTTGTAGGGATAACTTTCTTTAGCCATGTTATTTTGGGAAGACATAGTTGCTTAGTTAGTATGCTTGAAGTATTATTGTTTTCATGTCAATATTAAACCTTTGTCTTGAATCTTATGGATCTGAATATTCTTGCCACAATAAAGAGAACTACATGGATAAATATGTTAGGTAGAATTCTACATCAAAAATTCTGTTTTTATCATTTACCTACTCGAGGACGAGCAGGAATTAAGCTTGGGGTTGCTGATACGTCTCCAATGTATCTATAATTTTTTATTGTTCCATGCTATTATATTATCTGTTTTGGATTTTTATGGGCTTTATTATACACTTTTATATTATTTTTGAGACTAACCTATTAACCTAGAGCCCAGTGCCAGTTTTTGTCTTTCCTTATTTTAGAGTATCACAGAAAAGGAAAATCAAACGGAGTCCAATTGACCTGAAACTTTATGGAACTTATTTTTGGACCAGAAGAAGCCCACGGAGTAACGGAGTTGCACGAGGAGAGTCCCGGGCTGCCCACGAGGGTGGAGGGCGCGCCCACCCCCTGGGCGCGCCCCCTACCTCGTGGGCAGCCCGGAAGTCCACCGGCGTACTTCTTCATCCCATATATACCCATATACCCTAAAACAATCGGGAAGCACAATAGACCGGGAGTTCCGCCGCCAGAAGCCTCCATAGCCACCGAAAGCCAATCTAGACCCGTTCCGGTACCCTGTCAGAGGGGGGAATCCCTCTCCGGTGGCCATCTTCATCATCCCGGTGCACTCCATGACGAGGAGGGAGTAGTTCTCCCTTGGGGCTGAGGGTATGTACCAGTAGCTATGTGTTTGATCTCTCTCTCTCTCTCTCTCTCTCTCTCTCTCGTGTTCTTGAGGTGATACGATCTTGATGTATCGCGAGCTTTGCTATCATATTTGGATCCTATGATGTTTCTCCCCCCCCCCTCTACTCTCTTGTAATGGATTGAGTTTCCCCTTTGAGGTTATCTTATCGGATTGAGTCTTTAAAGATTTGAGAACACTTGATGTATGTCTTGCCGCGTGTATCTGTGGTGACAATGGGATACCACGTGATTCACTTGATGTATGTTTTGGTGATCAACTTGCGGGTTTCGCCCACGAACCTATGCATAGGGGTTGTCACACGTTTTCGTCGTGATTCTCCGGTAGGAACTTTGGGGCACTCTTTGAGGTTCTATGTGTTGGTTGAATAGATGAATCTAAGATTGTGTGATGCATATCATATAATCATAGCCACGGATACTTGAGGTGACATTGGAGTATCTAGGTGACATTAGGGTTTTGGTTGATTTGTGTCTTAAGGTGTTATTCTAGTACGAACTCTAGGGCTGTTTGTGACACCTATAGGAATAGCCCAACGGATTGATTGGAAAGAATAACTTTGAGGTGGTTTCGTACCCTACCATAATCTCTTTGTTTGTTCTCCGCTATTAGTGACTTTGTAGTGACTCTTTGTTGCATGTTGAGGGAGAGTTATGTGATCCAGTTATGTTATTATTGTTGAGGGAACTTGCACTAGCGAAAGTATGAACCCTAGGCCTTGTTTCAACACATTGCAATACCGTTTACGCTCACTTTTATCAATAGTTACTTTGCTGTTTTTATAATTTCAGATTACAAATACCTTTATCTACTATCCATATCGCACTTGTATCACCATCTCTTCGCCGAACTAGTGCACCTATACAATTTACCATTGTATTGGGTGTGTTGGGGACACAAGAGACTCTTTGTTATTTGGTTGCAGGGTTGCTTGAGAGAGACCATCTTCATCCTATGCCTCCTACGAATTGATAAACTCTAGGTTATCCACTTGAGGGAAATTTGCTACTGTCCTACAAACCTCTGCACTTGGAGGCCCAACAATGTCTACAAGAAGAAGGTTGTGTAGTAGACATCAATTGATGGTAGCATTATAAGATGATCTCTCACTAAAATTTCAAGATAAAAAGTGTTCTCCCTAAGTATGCACTACTGCCAAAGTTCGTCGTGCCCAGACACCACGTGATGATCGGGTGTGATAAGCTCTACGTCCATCTACAACGGGTGCAAGCCAGTTTTGCACACGCAGAATACTCGGGTTAAACTTGACGAGCCTAGCATATGCAGATATGGCCTCGGAACACTGAGACCGAAAGGTCGAGCGTGAATCATATAGTAGATATGATCAACATAGTGATGTTCACCATTGAAAAAATACTCCATTTCACGTGATGATCGGTTATGGTTTAGTTGATTTGGATCACATGATCACTTAGATGATTAGAGAGATGTCTATCTAAGTGGGAGTTCTTAAGTGATATGATTAATTGAACTTTAATTTATCATGAACTTACTCCTGGTAGTATTAGCATATCTATGTTGTAGATCAATAGCTCCCCTGTTTTATTTTTGATATGTTCCTAGAGAAAACTAAGCTGAAAGATGTTAGTAGCAATGATGCAGATTGGATCCGTGATCTGAGGTTTATCCTCATTGCTGCACAGAAGAATTATGTCCTTGATGCACCGCTAGGTGACAAACCTATTGCAGGAGCAGATGCAGATGTTATGAATGTTTGGCTAGCTCAATATGATGACTACTTGATAGTTTAGTGCACCATGCTTAAACGGCTTAGAATCGGGACTTCAAAAACGTTTTGAACTTCATGGACCATATGAGATGTTCCAGGAGTTGAAGTTAATATTTCAAGTAAATACCCGAGTTGAGAGATATGAAGTCTCCAACAAGTTCTATAGCTAAAAGATGGAGGAGAATAGCTCAAGCAGTGAGCATGTGCTCAGATTGTCTGGGTACTACAATCGCTTAATCAAGTGGGAGTTAATCTTCCAGATAAAATAGTGATTGACAGAATTCTCTAGTCACCATCACCAAGTTAGTAGAACTTCGTGATGAATTATAATATGCAAGGGATAACGGAAACGATTCCCAAGCTCTTCGTGATGCTGAAATCGACGAAGGTAGAAATCAAGAAAAGCATCAAGTGTTGATGGTAAACAAAACCACTAGTTTCAAGTAAAGGGACAAAGGGAAGAAAGGGGAACTTCAAGAAGAATGGCAAGCAAGTTGTTGCTCAAGTGAAAAAACTCAAGTCTGGACCTAAGCCTAAAACTGGGTGCTTCTACTACAAAGGGACTGGTCACTGGAAGCGGAACTACCCCAAGTAATTGGCGGATAAGAAGGATGGCAAAGTGAACATAGGTATATTTGATATACATGTAATTGATGTGTACTTTACTAGTGTTTATAGCAACCCCTCGGTATTTGATACTAGTTCAGTTGCTAAGAATAGTAACTCGAAATGGGAGTTGCAAAATGAATAGAGACTAGTTAAGGGTGAAGTGACAATGGGTATTGGAAATGGTTCCAAGATTGATATGATCATCATCGCACACTCCCTATACTTTCGGGATTAGTGTTAAACCTAAAATAAATGTTATTTAGTGTTTGCGTTGAGCATGAAGATGATTGGATCATGTTTATTGCAATACGGTTATTCATGTAAGTTAGAGAATAATTATTGTTCTGTTTACATGAATAAAACCTTCTATGGTCATACACCCAATGAAAATGGTTCGTCGGATCTCGATCGTGGTGATACACATTTTCATAATATTTAAGCCAAAAGATGCAAAGTTAATAATGATAGTGCAACTTATTTGTGGCACTGCCGTTTAGGTCATATTGATGTAAAGCGCATGAAGAAAATCCATGCTGATGGGCTTTTGGAATCACTTGATTATGAATCAGTTGATGCTTGCGAACCATGCCTCATGGGCAAGATGACTAAGACTCCGTTCTACGGAACAATGGAGCAAGCAAAAAATTTGTTGGAAATCATACATACTGATGTATGTGGTCCGATGAATACTGAGGCTCGCAGCAGGTATCATTATTTTCTGATCTTCACAGATGATTTGAGCAGATATGAGTATATCTACTTGATGAAACACAAGTCTGAAATATTTGAAAAGTTCAAAGAATTTCAGAGTGAAGTGGAGAATCATTGTAACAAAAATAAAAAGTTTCTACGATATGATCGCAGAAGTAAAATATTTGAGTTACGAGTTTGGCCTTCAGTTAAAACAATGTGAAATAGTTTCACTACTCACGCCACCTAGAACACCATAGTGTAATGGTGTGTCCGGACGTCGTAACCGTACTTTATTAGATATGGTGCGATCTACGATGTCTCTTACCGATTTACCACTATCGTTTTGGGGTTATGCATTAGAGACAGCTACATTCACGTTAAATAGGGCACCATCTAAATCCATTGAGACGACACCATATGAACTATGGTTTGGCAAGAAACCTAAGTTGTCATTTCTTAAAGTTTGAGGTTGCAATGCTTATGTGAAAAAGTTTCAACCTGATAAGCTCAAACCCAAATCGGAGAAGTGTGTCTTCGTAGGATACCCAAAAGAAAATGTTGGGTACACCTTCTATCACAGATCCGAAGGCAAGACATTCGTTGCTAAGAATGGATCCTTTCTAGAGAAGGAGTTTCTCTCGAAAGAAGTGAGTGGGAGGAAAGTAGAACTTGATGAGGTAAATGTACCTGCTCCCTTATTGGAAAGTTGTTCATCACAGAATTCTGTTCCTGTGACTACTACACCAATTAGTGAGGAAGCTAATGATGATGATCATGTAACTTCAGATCAAGTTACTACCGAACCTTGTAGGTAAACCAGAGTGAGATCCGCATCAGGGTGGTACGGTAATCCTGTTCTGGAGGTCATGTTACTTGACCATGATGAGCCTACGAACCATGAGGAAGCGATGATGAGCCCAGATTCCGCGAAATGGCTTGAGGCCATGAAATCTGAGATGAGATCCATGTATAAGAACAAAGTATGGACTTTGATTGACTTGCCCAAAGATCGGTGAGCCATTGAGATTAAATGGATCTTCAAGAGGAAGATGGACGCTGATAGTAGTGTTACTATCTACAAAGCTAGAATTGTCGCAAAAGGTTTTCGACAAGTTCAAGGTATTGACTACGATGAGAGTGTCTCACTCGAATCTATGCTTAAGTCTGTCCGAATCATGTTAGCAATTGCCACATTTTATGAAATCTGGCAAATGGATTAACAAAACTACATTCCTTAATGGATTTATGATGACCCTCAAGTATAGGGGATCTATCGTAGTCCTTTCGATAAGTAAAGAGTGTCGAACCCAACGAGGAGAAGAAGGAAATGATAAGCGGTTTTCAGCAACGTATTCTCTGCAAGTACTGAAATAAGTGGTAACAGATAGTTTTGTGATAAGATAATTTGTAACGAGCAACAAGTAACAAAAGTAAATAAAGTGCAGCAAGGTGGCCCAATCCTTTTTGTAGCAAAGGACAAGCCTGGACAAACTCTTATATAAGGAAAAGCGCTCCCGAGGACACCTGGGAATATCGTCAAGCTAGTTTTCATCACGTTCATATGATTCACGTTCGGTACTTTGATAATTTGACATGTGGGTGGACCAGTGCTTGGGTGATGTTCTTACTTGAACAAGCATCCCACTTATGATTAACCTCTATTGCAAGCATCCGCAACTACAACAAAAGTATTAAGGTAAACCTAACCATAGCATGAAACATATGGATCCAGATCAGCTCCTTACGAAGCAACGCATAAACTAGGGTTTAAGCTTCTGTCACTCTAGCAAACCATCATCTACTTATTACTTCCCAATGCCTTCCTCTAGGCCCAAATAATGGTGAAGTGTTATGTAGTTGACGTTCACATAACACCACTTGAGGCTAGACAACATACATCTCATCAAAATATCGAACGAATACCAAATTCACATGACTACTAATAGCAAGACTTCTCCCTTGTCCTCAGGAACAAACGTAACTACTCACAAAGCATATTCATGTTCATAATCAGAGGGGTAATAATATGCATAAAGGATCTGAACATATGATCTTCCACCAATTAAACCAACTAGCATCAACTATAAGGAGTAATCAACACTACTAGCAACCTACTAGCACCAATCCCGGACTTGGAGACAAGAATTGGATACAAGAGATGAACTAGGGTTTTGAGATGAGATGGTGTTGATGAAGATGTTGATGGAGATTGCCCTCTCCCAATGAGAGGAGCGTTGGTGATGACGATGGTGATGATTTCCCCCTTCGGGAGGGAAGTTTCCCCGGCAGAACAACTCTGCCGGAGCTCTAGATTGGATCCGCCAAGGTTCCGCCTCGTGGCGGCGGAGTTTCACCCCGAAAGGTTGCTTGCTATTTGTTTCCTGATGAAAGACTTCATATAGGAGAAGATGGTCATCGGAGAGCCACCAGGGGGCCCATGAGGTAGGGGGGCGCGCCCTAGGGGGGGATGCCCCCCACCCTCGTGGAAAGGGTGTGGCCCCCCTGGTCTTCATCTTTGGCGAGGATTTTTCATTATTTATTATAAGGTATTCCGTGGAGTTTCAGGACTTTCGGAGTTGTGCAGAATAGGCCTATAATATTTGTTCCTTTTCCAGCCTAGAATTCCAGCTGCCGGCATTCTCCCTCCTTATGTAAACCTTGTAAAATAAGAGAGAATAGCCATAAGTATTGTGACATAATGTGAAATAACAGCCCATAATGCAATAAATATCGATATAAAAGCATGATGCAAAATGGACGTATCAACTCCCCCAAGCTTAGACCTCGCTTGTCCTCAAGCGAAAGCCGATAACAATAAATATGTCCCCATGTTTAGAGCTAGAGGCATCGATAAAAATAAAATACGGACATGAAGGCATCATGATTATTCTCATAACAACAACATACATAGATATTGTCATATGATTACTTATGTTCAAGTGATGATCTATTCACAATGCAAAAGTATGAATCAGAAACCTTATTGAGAACCAACAAACTATAACCTCAGTCATTGAAGCAATTGCAATTTATCATAACATCAGAAAGAGTCTATGTCAGAGCTAAAAAGCAAGTCCACATACTCAACTATCATCTAGTCTTTCATAATTGCTAACACTCGCGCAATACTTGTGGTTACGGAGTTTTAATCGGACACAGAGAAAGATAGGGGCTTATAGTTTTTCCCCACAACCTGATGACCCACAAGTATAGGGGATCGCAACAGCTTTCGAGGGTAGAGTATTCAACCCAAATTTATTGATTCGACACAAGGGGAGCCAGAGAATATTCTCAAGTATTAGCAGCTGAGTTGTCAATTCAACCACACCTGGAAACTTAGTATCTGCAGCAAAGTGTTTAGTAGCAAAGTAATATGATAGTGATGGTAACGGTAACAAAAGAGTAACGAAAGCAAAGTAATGTTTTTGGTATTTTGTAGTGATTGTAACAATAGCAACGGGAAAGTAAATAAGCGTAAACCAGTATATGGAAAGCTCGTAGGCATTGGATCAATGATGGATAATTATGCCGGATGTGGTTCATCATGTAACAGTCATAACATAGGGTGACACAGAACTAGCTCCAATTCGTCAATGTAATGTAGGCATGTATTCCGAATATAGTCATACGTGCTTATGGAAAAGAACTTGCATGACATCTTTTGTCCTACCCTCCCGTGGCAGCGGGGTCCTAATGGAAACTAAGGGATATTAAGGCATCCTTTTAATAGAGAACCGGAACAAAACATTAGCACATAGTGAATACATGAACTTCTCAAACTACGGTCATCACCGGTAAGTATCCCGATTATTGTCACTTCAGGGTTAACGGATCATAACACATAATAGGTGACTATAGACTTGCAAGATAGGATCTAGAACTCTCATATATTGGTGAAAACATAATAGGTTCAGATCTGAAATCATGGCACTCGGGCCCTAGTGACAAGTATTAAGCATAGCAAAGTCATAGCAACATCAATCTCAGAACATAGTGGATACTAGGGATCAAACCCTAACAAAACTAACTCGATTACATGATAAATCTCATCCAACCCATCACCGTCCAGCAAGCCTACGATGGAATTACTCACGCACAGCGGTGAGCATCATGAAATTGGTGATGGAGGATGGTTGATGATGACGATGGCGACGAATCCCCCTCTCCGGAGCCCCGAACGGACTCCAGATCAGCCCTCCCGAGAGGTTTTAGGGCTTGGCGGCGGCTCCGTATTGTAAAACGCGATGATTTCTTCTCTATTATTTTTCTCTCCCCGAAAGCAGTTATATAGAGTTGGAGTTGGAGTCGGGAGGTCTCTAGGGGGCCCACGAGGTAGGGGGCGCGCCCTAGGGGGGCGTCCCCCACCCTCGTGGCAAGGGTGTGGGCCCCCTGGTCTTCATCTTTGGCGAGGATTTTTTATTATTTATTGTAAGATATCCCGTGGAGTTTTAGGTCATTCCGAGAACTTTTGATTTTTGCACACAAAACAACATCATGGCAATTCTGCTGAAAACAGTGTCAGTCCGGGTTAGTTCCATTCAAATCATACAAGTTAGAGTCCAAAACAAGGGCAAAAGTGTTTGGAAAAGTAGATACGTTGGAGACATATCAACTCCCCCCAAGCTTAAACCCTTGATTTTCCTCAAGCAATTCAGTTGACAAATTGAAAGAAATAAAGAAAAACTTTTACAAACTCTGTTTGCTCCTGTTGTTGTAAATATGTCAAGCTAGCATTCAAGTTTTCAGCAAAGATTATAACTAACCATATTTGCAATAATTCTCAGGTCTCATGATTACCCATATCAATAGCATAATCAACTAGCAAGCCATAATAATAAATCTCGGATGACAACACTTTCTCAAAACAATCATAATATTATATAACAAGATGGTATCTCGCTAGCCCTTTCTGACACCGCAAAACATAAATGCAGAGCACCTTTAAAGATCAAGGACTGACTAGACATTGTAATTCATGGTAAAAGAGGGTGATGACTCAACATAAAAGTAAATGGATAGGCCCTTCGCAGAGGGAAGCAGGGATTTGTAGAGGTGCCAGAGCTCGGTTTTGAAATAGAGGTGAATAATATTTTGAGCGGTATACTTTCATTGTCAACATAACAACCAAGAGATGGTGATATCTTCCATGCTACACACATTATAGGCGGTTCCCAAACAGAATGGTAAAGTTTATACTCCCCCTCCACCAACAAACATCAATCCATGGCTTGCTCGAAACAATGAGTACCTCCAACATACATCAGGTCCCAGGGGGAGTTTTGTTTGCAATTATTTTTGATTTAGTTTGCATAAAGCATGGGACTGGGCATCCCGGTGACCAGCCATTTATCTCGTGAGTGAGGAGCGGAGTCCACTCCTCTTGAGAATAACCTGCCTAACATGGAAGATACGGACAACCCTAGTTGATACATGACCTATTCGAGCATACAAAATAGGATAATTATTTGAAGGTTTAGAGTTTGGCACATACAAATTTACTTGGAACGGCAGGTAGATACCGCATATAGGAAGGTATAGTGGACTCATCTGGAATAACTTTGGGGTTTAAGGGATTGGATGCACAAGCAGTATTCCCGCTTAGTACAAGTGAAGGCTAGCAAAAGACTGGGAAGCGACCAACTAGAGAGCGACAACAGCCATGTACATGCATTAAAATTAATAAACATTGGATGCAAGCATGAGTAGGATATAATCCACCATGAACATAAATATCATGAAGGCTATGTTGATTTGTTTCAACTACATGCATGAACATGTGCCAAGTCAAGTCACTTAAATCATTCAGAGGAGGATACCACCCTATCATACCACATCATAACCATTTTAATAGCATGTTAGCACGCAAGGTAAACCATTATAACTCATAGCTAATCAAGCATGGCACAAGCAACTATGATCTCTAATTGTCATTGCAAACATGTTTATTCATAACAAGCTGAATCAAGAACGATGAACTCATCATATTTACAAAAACAAAAGAGGTCGAGTTCGTACCAGCTTTTCTCATCTCAGTCAGTCCATCATATATCATCATAATTGCCTTTCACTTGCACGACCGAACGATGTGAATAATAATAAGAGTGCACGTGCATTGGACTAAGCTGGAATCTGCGAGCATTCAATAAACACAAGAAGACAAGGTAATATGGGCTCTTGGTTAAATCAACAATAAAGCATATGAGAGCCACTTCAACAATTTAATCATGGTCTTCTCCTATCGACCCCCAAAGAAAAGAAATACAACTATTTACACGGGAAAGCTCCTAACAAGCAAAAGAAGAACGGGAAATATTTTTGGGTTTTCTTTTTAATTACTACTACAAGCATGGAAAGTAAATTAATTAAAAACTACAAGTAATTTTTTGGTTTTTTCTTAAGGTTTATTAGACACACAAGAAGAAAGCATAGAAGGAAATAAACTAGCATGGATGATACAATGAAAAAGTATGAGCACCGACATCTAGCAATGAGTGTGTGTGAACATAAATGTAATGTCGGTGAGAAATACGTACTCCCCCAAGCTTAGGCTTTTGGCCTAAGTTGGTCTATGGCCACGGCTGGCCTGGCTGATATCCATAATAATAGTTGTTGGGGTCGTACTGTGATGCAGCAGCTATCGCCTGCCGAGCTGCAGCGTGGCAACGAGCAGCCTCTTCTCTCCTCTCGTACTCATCTGCCTCCTCCTGGTAATAGTATATCCTCCTCTTGCCTGATAATCAAAGAAAGCAGGAGCAGGGAGAGTAATACGGACAGCACGGCGTCTGTCAAAGATTAGTCGGTACTGGAGAGGTGATTCGTTCCCCTCGACAAAATGGTGAGAAACCATAGAATCAAAATCTAAATAAGCAGGAGGCAACTCCATGTCTCCTTCATGAACGTCTATCTCAAGAAATTTAGCTAAGCGGGTTGCATAAATTCCTCCAAAGAAATCTCCATTATATCTATTATGATGCAACCTACGAGCTACAATGGCTCCCATATGATAAGATTGGTCTCCTGACATAGCACTCCTGAGAATGCTAAGTTCAGGGACACACATGTGACATGCTTCATCCTTAGCATTTATGCACCTACCTATGAAGAGAGCAAAATAATGTATAGCAGGAAAGTGAATGCTCCCTATGGTAGCTTGCGTTATATCTCTAGATTCCCCTACAGTTATACTAGCAAGAAAGTTTCTAAATTCAGATTTAGGGGGATCCCTAACACTACCCCATTGTGGAAGTTTGCAAGCAAAAGTGAAATCCTCTAAGTCCATGGTATAAGATTTGTCATAAAGATCAAACATGACTGAAGGAGAATTACGCGAAGATGAATACTCAAACCTCCTCACAAAATAGCTTGTGAGATCATGATACTGGGGGCATGTGTCCGCCTCAATGTCCTCAAGACCGGCATTACGCAAATATGCGTTAAATTCTTCTTTAATTCCCGCTCGATCCATAAAATTTTCAGAAGGCCACTCACAAGGACGCACTGGAGCGTCTCTTGGTGGCTCTTCGTCAGCATCACGCATTGCAAGCCTGGGTCCTTGCTTCCTTGAGGAACCACCTTGGAACATTTTCCTAAGCATTTTTCTTCCTCTGAAAAATTCTGAATTTTTTTAGTAACTTCAAAATAAAAGTAAACCAAACTCAATAATATTGATAGCAACTACTCCTACAAGTGCCTAGGGCCTATATCATGCATCAAAACTACTTTTGACCATATAAATTTGACATGCAAGCAAGAACAGGGTCACCTAAGCAACACAAATTTGCAATGAATAAAGCACTAGAACAAAAACTAATTGGACCAATGGAGGAGTCACATACCAAGGAACAATCTCCCCAAGCAGTTTTGTGAGAGGTGCTTTGAGCAAGGAGATCGAAAATGACAACAAAGAGGGCTGGAACTCGTGCTTGAGTTGGTTTTTCGTGTTTGTAGGAGGAAGAAGAAGAAGAAGATGGGTGCAGAAATAAGTGGAGGAGGGCCACCATGGGCCCACAAGGCAGGGGCGCTCCCTAGGGAGGTGGGCACGCCCTCCACCCTCGTGGCAAGGTGGTTGTCCCCCTAGTGTGTTCTTTGTTCCATAAATCCTCAAATATTCTAGAAAAAATCATATTTAATTTACAGGGCATTTGGAGAACTTTTATTTTCGAGGTATTTTTATATTGCACGGATAATCAGATAACAGATAGAAAAGTATTTATTTTCACTTTATTTCAACTAAATAATAGGAAGTATAGAGAGGGTACAGAAGGTTGTGCTTGTAGTTTCATCCATCTCATGCTCATCAAAATGAATCCACTAACAAGGTTGATCAAGTCTTGTTAACAAACTCATTCCGATTAACATGAAACCGGAGAAATTTCGAATAACACTAGGTTACCTCAATGGGGATATGCACATCCCCAATAATAAGTATATCATATTTCTTCTTGACAGTAGGAAGAGGAAATTCAAAACCTCCAAATATAATCGATGGAATTTTTCCGATAGAGTTGATACTATGAACTTGATGTTGTTTCCTCGGAAAGTGTACCGTATGCTCATTACCATTAACACAAAAAGTGACATTGCCTTTGTTGCAATCAATAACAGCCCCTGTAGTATTAAGAAAAGGTCTTCCAAGAATAATAGACATACTATCGTCCTCAGGAATATCAAGAATAACAAAGTCCGTTAAAATAGTAATGTTTGCAACCACAACAGGCACATCCTCACAAATACCAACAGGTATAGCAGTTGATTTATCAGCCATTTGCAAAGATATTTTAGTAGGTGTCAACTTATTCAAGTCAAGTCTACGATATAAAGAAAGAGGCATAACACTAACACCGGCTCCAAGATCACATAAAGCAGTTTTAACATAGTTTCTTTTAATGGAGCATGGTATAGTAGGTACTCATGGATCTCCAAGTTTCTTTGGTATTCCACCCTTGAAAGTATAATTAGCAAGCATGGTGGAAATTTCAGCTTCTGGTATCTTTCTTTTATTTGTAATAATATCTTTCATGTACTTAGCATAAGGATTGGTTTTGAGCATATCAGTCAATCGCATACGCAAAAAGATAGGTCTAATCATTTCAGCAAAGCGCTCAAAATCCTCATCATCCTTTTTCTTGGATGGTTTGGGAGGAAAAGGCATGGGTTTCTGGACCCAAGGTTCTCTTTCTTTACCATGTTTCCTAGCAACAATGTCTTTCTTATCATAACGTTGATTCTTTGATTGTGGGTTATCAAGATCAACAGTAGGTTCAATTTCTACATCATTATCGTTACTAGCTTGAGCATTATTATGAACATCATCATTAACATTTTCATTAGGTTCATGTTCATTGCTAGATTGTGTTTCAGCATCAGACATGGAGATATCATTTGGATTATCAGGTGGTTCAGCAATAGGTTCACCAGAAGTTTGCACAGTTCTATCATTTTTCTTTTTCTTCTTTTTAGAAGAACTAGGTGCATCAATTTTATTTCTCTGAGAATCTTGCTCAATTCTCTTAGGGTGGCCTTCAGGATACAAAGGTTCCTGAGTCATTCTACCAGTTCTAGTAGCCACTTTAACAGCATAATCATTTTGCTTACTATTCATCTCATTGAGCAATTCCTTTTGAGCTTTAAGTACTTGTTCTACTTGAGTGGTAACCATAGAAGCATGTTTACTAATAAGTTTAAGTCCACCTTTAACATTAGCCATATAATCACCCAAGTGTCCAAGCATATTTGAATTGTATTTTAATTGTCTACCAAAATAAGCATTAAAGTCTTCTTGCTTAGCCATAAATTTATCAAACTCATCTAAGCATGCGCTAGCAATTTTAGTAAATGGGATTACAGCTTTATCATATCTATAGAGAGGGTTTACCTTTACTACTTGTGTCGGGTTATCGAGGTCTGGAGGTTTGAGGGAGTCCTGGATTAGGGGGTGTCCGGACAGCCGGATTATATCCTTTGGCCGGACTATTGGACTATGAAGATACAAGATTGAAGAATTCGTCCCGTGTCCGGATGGGACTCTAATTGGCGTGGAAGGCAAGCTAGGCAATACGGATATGTATATCTCCTCCTTTGTAACCAACCTTGTGTAACCCTAGCCCCCTCCGGTGCCTATATAAACCGGAGGGTTTTAGTCTGTAGGACGACATACAATCATACCATAGGCTAGCTTCTAGGGTTAGCCTCTCCGATCTCGTGGTAGATCAACTCTTGTACTACTCATATTATCAAGAATAATCAAGCAGGACGTAGGGTTTTACCTCCATCAAGAGGGCCCGAACCTGGGTAAAACATCGTGTCCCCTGCCTCCTGTTACCATCCGCCTTAGACGCACAGTTCGGGACCCCCTACCCGAGATCCGCCGGTTTTGACACCAACAAGGTTCTTCAATAAATAAAGGATTAAGATCATATGTTTCTTCGGCAGGCGGTAAATTAAGACCATGTATTTCTTCAATAGGAGGTAAATTCTTAACATCTTCAGCTTTAATACCTTTTTCTTTCATATATTTCTTTGCCTCTTGCATATCTTCGGGACTGAGAAATAGAACACCTCTCTTCTTCAGAGTTTGTTCAGGAATAGGATCATTAATTGGAGCAGGAGCTGGCTCAGGAGGTGCCCAATTATTTTCATTTGTCAACATATTATTCAATAAGATTTCAACTTCATCCGGTGTTCTTTCCCTGAAAAGAGAACCAACACAACTATCCAGGTAATCTCTGGAAGCATCGGTTAGTCCATTGTAAAAGATATCAAGTATTTCATTTTTCTTAAGAGGATGATCAGGCAAACCATTAAGTAACTTGAGAAGCCTCCCCCAAGCTTGTGGGAGATTCTCTTCTTTAATTTGCACAAAGTTGTATATTTCCTTTAAAGCAGCTTGTTTCTTATGAGCAGGGAAATATTTAGCAGAGAAGTAGTAGATCATATCCTGGGGACTACGCACACAACCAGGATCAAGAGAATTAAACCATATCTTATCATCACCCTTTAATGAGAACGGAAATATTTTAAGGATATAAAAGTAGCGAGATCTCTCATCATTAGTGAACAGGGTTGCTATATCATTTAATTTAGTAAGATGTGCCACAATAGTTTCAGATTCATAGCCATGAAAAGGATCAGATTCAACCAAAGTAATTATATCAGGATCAACAGAGAATTCATAATCCTTATCAGTAACACAGATAGGTGAAGTAGCAAAAGCAGGATCAGGTCTCATCCTAGCATTTAGAGATTGCTTATTCCATTTAGCTAATAACCTTTTGAGTTCATATCTATCTTTGCAAGCTAAAATAGCTAAAGAAGCTTCTTGATCAAATAAATAACCCTCAGGAATAACAAGTGATTCTTCATCACCACTTTCATCCTCATAATCAGATTCAATATTTTCAATCTCTCTAGCCCTAGCAAGTCGTTCCTCGAGAAAATCACTAAGTGGCATAGTAGTATCAAGCATAGAGGTAGTTTCATCATAAGTATCATGTATAGCAGAAGTAGCATCATCAATAACACGCGACATATCAGAACAAATAGCAGAAGCAGGTTTAGGTGTCGCAAGCTTACTCATAACAGAAGGTGAATCAAGTGTAGAGCTAGATGGCAGTTCCTTACCTCCCCTCGTAGTTGAGGGATAAATTGTTGTCTTAGCGTCTTTCAAATTCTTCATAGTGTCCAACAGATATAAATCCCAAGTGACTCAAAGAATAGAGCTATGCTCCCCGGCAACGGCGCCAAAAATTAGTCTTGATGACCCACAAGTATAGGGGATCGCAACAGCTTTCGAGGGTAGAGTATTCAACCCAAATTTATTGATTCGACACAAGGGGAGCCAAAGAATATTCTCAAGTATTAGCAGTTGAGTTGTCAATTCAACCACACCTAGAAACTTAGTATCTGCAGCAAAGTGTTTAATAGCAAAATAATATGATAGTGATGGTAACGGTAACAAAAGAGTAACGAAAGCAAAGTAATGTTTTTGGTATTTTGTAGTGATTGTAACAATAGCAACGGGAAAGTAAATAAGCGTAAACCAGTATATGGAAAGCTCGTAGGCATTGGATCAATGATGGATAATTATGCCGGATGTGGTTCATCATGTAACAGTCATAACATAGGGTGACACATAACTAGCTCCAATTCGTCAATGTAATGTAGGCATGTATTCCGAACATAGTCATACGTGCTTATGGAAAAGAACTTGCATGACATATTTTGTCCTACCCTCCCGTGGCAGCGGGGTCCTAATGGAAACTAAGGGATATTAAGGCCTCCTTTTAATAGAGAACCGGAACAAAGCATTAGCACATAGTGAATACATGAACTCCTCAAACTACGGTCATCACTGGTAAGTATCCCAATTATTGTCACTTCGGGGTTAACGGATCATAACACATAATAGGTGACTATAGACTTGTAAGATAGGATCTAGAACTCTCATATATTGGTGAAAACATAATAGGTTCAGATCTGAAATCATGGCACTCAGGCCCTAGTGACAAGCATTAAGCATAGCAAAGTCATAGCAACATCAATCTCAGAACATAGTGGATACTAGGGATCAAACCCTAACAAAACTAACTCGATTACATGATAAATATCATCCAACCCATCACCGTCCAGCAAGCCTACGATGGAATTACTCACGCACGGCGGTGAGCATCATGAAATTGGTGATGGAGGATGGTTGATGATGACGATGACGAATCCCCCTCTTCGGAGCCCCGAACGGACTCCAGATCAGCCCTCCCGAGAGGTTTTAGGGCTTGGCGGCGGCTCCATATCGTAAAACGTGATGATTTCTTCTTTCTTATTTTTTCTCCCCGAAAGCAGTTATATAGAGTTGGAGTTGGAGTCGGGAGGTCTCTAGGGGGCCCACGAGGTAGGGGGCGCCCTAGGGGAGGGGGGCGCCCCCCACCCTCATGGCAAGGGTGTGCCCCCCTGGTCTTCATCTTTGGCGAGGATTTTTTATTATTTATTGTAAGATATCCCGTGGAGTTTCAGGTCATTCCGAGAACTTTTGTTTTCTGCACATAAAACAACATCATGGCAATTCTGCTGAAAACAGCGTCAGTCCGGGTTAGTTCCATTCAAATCATACAAGTCTCCAACATATATCTAATTGGATGTAGGAGGGCATGAGTTATTATTGTTGGCATTACCCTCGAGGTAAAAGGTTGTGATACGTCTCCAACATATCTACTTTTCCAAACACTTTTTCCCTTGTTTTGGACTCTAACTTGTATGATTTGAATGGAACTAACCCGGACTGACGCTGCACATACAAGTTAGAGTCCGGATTATTGTTGACATATATATATCAGGTTCTTTCCAACATGCTGGGCTTGCCAAAGGATAAAATGAAAAAGGGAGAGGTGAAGATCACCATGACACTTGCAGAAGGTAGAAGATAATAATAAAAGATAGGCCCTTCGCAGAGGGAAGCAGAGGTTGCCATGCACTTTCATGGTTGGATGCACAAATTCTTAATGCGAAAGAACGTCACTTTATATTGCCCCTTGTGATATGAACCTTTATTATGTAGTCCGTCGCTTTTATTACTTCCACATCACAAGATCATATAAAGCTTATTTCTCCCACGCTAATCATACATATTTAGAGCAATTTTTATTGCTTTGCACCGATGAGAACTTACTTGAAGGATCTTACTCAATCCATAGGTAGATATGGTGGACTCTCATGGCAAAACTGGTTTAAGGGTATTTGGAAGCACAAGTAGTATCTCTACTTGGTGCTGAGAATTTGGCTAGCATGAGGGGGAAAGGCAAGCTCAACATGTTGGATGATCCATGAAAACATACTTTATCTCAGATATAAGAAAACATAACCCATTACGTTGTCTTCCTTGTCCAACATCAACTCTTTAGCATGTCATATTTTGATGAGTGCTCCCAATCATAAAAGATGTCAATAATAGTATATTTATATGTGAAACCTCTCTTTCCTTATTACTTCCTATTAATTGCAACGATGACCAAAGCTATGTCTGCCAACTCCCAACAACTTTTAATCATCACACTCTTTCTATGTGAAGTCATTACTATCAATAAGATCGATATGAACTTTTGTTTCTTCTTATTCTTTTTCTCTTTTCTTTTATTCCTTTAGGATCATGGCAAAATAATCAAGCCCTTGACTCAACATTAATCTTTATTATATAGCTCACGGACTCGATTACATAGAGAGATCATAAAGCAAAACTTAAAACTAGATAATGCCATAAACTTTATTCTACTAGATCAAAATACTACTAATGGGATCGAACTAAGGAAAACGGTAAAGAGAGGAGTTGTGATTGTGATACGATACCGAGGCACCTCCCCCAAGCTTGGCAGTTGCCAAGGGGAGTGCCCATACCCATGTTATTATATCTCCTTGGTTGGTGAAGAAGGAGGTGATGGATAGTCACACATCGAGCGTAAGAGGTCCTCTAGCTTGCGAATAATGCCCTTGAGTGCAAAGATATGCTCCTTCAACAAAATATTTTCACTTGTGAGATACTTGTTTTGAATACGAGTTAACTCAATCATCTGGAAAGCTTCGATCTTAGTTGGGGTAAGAAGGTTGTGATCAAGTTGAAGGATGTCTTCTGTTGCTGGAGCTTGGTTCTCCGTGGCCTTCTTGATCCCTTCATCCTTGTTGATCTCCACGGGTTCTTCCCTCTTCAGCTCTATCTTCATTAGCCAGACATCTTTGTCACCGTTGTTGGAGGAGGGGGACGACATGATGCCTGGCCTTGACAACCCTGACAGAGAACAGCCCAAAACAAGAATAGAGGATATTTGCGTGATACGGGAGTCAAAACCTTCGGGAGAATATATAGTGAATTTTTACCGACCGAAATACGTATCATGCAAGAAAACGGAGTCCGGAAGGCACACGAGGAGCTCACGAGGTAGGGGGGCGCGCCCAGGGGGTAGGGCGCGCCCTCCACCCTCGTGGGGCCCTCGTGTCCTTCCCGGACTGCTACTTAATTTTCTATTTTTCTAAATATTCCAAAACTGAGAAATATTGCCTTAAAAATTGTTTTGGAGTCGGTTTACTTACCGTACCACATACCTATTCCTTTTCGGAGTCTGAAACGTTTTGGAAAGTGTCCCTTATGTATTCCTCCGGGGTTACGATTTCAATAATGTTGGTTTCAACATTTATGGGATTACCTGAGATATAATGTTTAATTCTCTGACCGTTTACCACCTTCGGATTTGTGCCTTCGAAGTTGTTGATTTTTATGGCACCGGAACGACAGACCTCCTCGATAACATAGGGTCCTTCCCATTTAGAGAGAAGTTTTCCTGCAAAAAATCTTAAACGAGAGTTGTATAGCAATACATAATCACCTACATTAAACTCACGCTTTTGTATCCTTTTGTCATGCCATCTTTTAGCCTTTTCTTTAAACAACTTGGCATTTTCATAAGCTTGGGTTCTCCATTCATCAAGTGAGCTAATATCAAATAACCTCTTTTCACCGGCAAGTTTAAAATCATAGTTGAGCTTTTTAATAGCCCAATATGCCTTATGTTCTAGTTCGAGAGGTAAGTGACATGCTTTTCCATATACCATTTTATATGGAGACATACCCATAGGATTTTTATCTGCAGTCCTATAGGACCATAATGCATCATCAAGTTTCTTGGACCAATTCTTTCTAGACCTATTGACAGTCTTTTGCAAAACTAATTTGAGTTCTCTATTACTCAATTCTACTTGACCACTAATCTCTGGGTGATACGGAGATGCAATTCTATGATTGACGTCATATTTAGCAAGCATTTTACGGAAAGCACCATGAATAAAATGTGAACCACCATCAGTCATTAAATATATAGGGACTCCAAACCTCGGAAAAATAACTTCTTTAAGCATTTTAATAGAAGTGTTATGATCAGCACTACTAGTTGGAATAGCTTCTACCCACTTAGTTGTTGGGGAACGTAGCAGAATTTTAAAATTTTCTGCGCATCACCAAGATCAATCTATGGAGTCATCTAGCAACGAGGGAGAGGGGAGTGCATCTACATACCCTTGTAGATCGCGAGCGGAAGCGTTCAAGAGAACGGGGTTGATGGATTCATACTCGTCGTGATCCAAATCACCGATGACCGAGCGCCGAACGGACGGCACCTCCGCGTTCAACACACGTACGGTTGGGGAAGACATCTTCTCCTTCTTGATCCAACACGGGGAAGAAGAGGTTGATGGAGATCCAGCAGCACGACGGCGTGGTGGTGGAAGCAGCGGTTATCTCGGCAGGGCTTCGCCAAGCTCCAATGAGAGGGAGAGGTGTTACAAGGGGAGCGGGAGGCGCCAGGGACTTGGGTGTGGTTGCCTTCCCCCCCACTGTATATAGGGCCCCTAGGGGGCGCCGGCCCTAGGATATCCCATCTCCAAGGGGGGATGGCGGCCAAGGGGGGACTTGCCCCCCAAGTCAGGTGGGGCGCCCCCACCCCTAGGGTTTCCAACCCTAGGCGCAGGGGGAGGCCCATGGGGGCGCACCAGCCCACCAGGGGCTGGTTCCCCTCCCACTTCAGCCCATGGGGCCCTCCGGTATAGGTGGCCCCACCCGGTGGACCCCCGGGACCCTTCCGGTGGTCCCGGTACAATACCGATTACCCCCGAAACTTTCCTGATGGCCGAAACTGGACTTCCTATATATAAATCTTTACCTCCGGACCATTCCGGAACTCCTCGTGACGTCCGGGATCTCATCTGGTACTCTGAACAACTTTCGGGCTACCGCATACTAATATCTCTACAACCCTAGCGTCACCGAACCTTAACTATGTAGACCCTACGGGTTTGGGAGACACGCAGACATGACGAGAGACGACTCTCCGGTCAATAACCAACAACGGGATCTGGATACCCATGTTGGCTCCCACATGTTCCACGATGATCTCATCGGATGAACCACAATGTCGAGGATTCAATCAATCCCGTATTCAATTCCCTTTGTCAATCGGTACGTTACTTGCCCAAGATTCGATCGTCGGTATCCCAATACCTCGTTCAATCTCGTTACCGGCAAGTCACTTTACTCGTACCATAATGCATGATCCCGTGACCAAACACTTGGTCACATTGAGCTCATTATGATGATGCATTACCGAGTGGGCCCAGAGATACATCTTCGTCATACAAAGTGACAAATTCCAGTCTCGATCCGTGTCAACCCAATAGATACTTTCGGGGATACCTGTAGTATACCTTTATAGTCACCCAGTTATGTTGTGACGTTTGGTACACCCAAAGCACTCCTACGGCATCCGGGAGTTACACGATCTAATGGTCTAAGGAAATGATACTTGACATTGGAAAAGCTTTAGCAAACGAACTACATGATCTTGTGCTATGCTTAGGATTGGGTCTTGTCCATCATATCATTCTCCTAATGATGTGATCCCGTTATCAATGACATCCAATGTCCATAGTCAGGAAGCCTTGACTATCTGTTGATCAACAAGCTAGTTAACTAGAGGCTCACTAGGGACATGTTATGGTCTATGTATTCACACATGTATTATGATTTCCGGATAACACAATTATAGCATGAATAATAGACAATTATCATGAACAAGGAAATATAATAATAATCATTTTATTATTGCCTCTAGGGCATATTTCCAACAGTCTCCCACTTGCACTAGAGTCAATAATCTAGTTACATTGTGATGAATCGAACACCCATAGAGTTCTGGTGTTGATCATGTTTTGCTCGCGGAAGAGGTTTAGTCAACGGATCTGCGACATTCAGATCCATATGTACTTTGCAAATATCTATGTCTCCATCTTGAACATTTTCATGAATGGAGTTGAAGCGACGCTTGATGTGCCTGGTCTTCTTGTGAAACCTGGGCTCCTTGGCAAGGGCAATAGCTCCAGTGTTGTCACAGAAGAGAGTGATCGGCCCCGACACATTGGGTATGACTCCTAGGTCGGTGATGAACTCCTTCATCCAGATTGCTTCATGCACTACCTCCGAGGCTGCCATGTACTTCGCTTCACATGTAGATCCCGCCACGACGCTTTGCTTGCAACTGCACCAGCTTACTGCCCCACCATTCAAAATATACACGTATCCGGTTTGTGACTTAGAGTCATCCAGATCTGTGTCGAAGCTAGCGTCGATGTAACCCTTTACAACGAGCTCCTCGTCACCTCCATATATGAGAAACATATCCTTAGTCCTTTTCAGGTACTTCAGGATGTTCTTGACCGCTGTCCAGTGTTCCATGCCGGGATTACTTTGGTACCTTCCTACCAAACTTACGGCAAGGTTTACATCAGGTCTGGTAGACAGCATGGCATACATGATAGACCCTATGGCTGAGGCATAGGGGATGACACTCATCTTTTCTCTATCTTCTGCCGTGGTCGGACATTGAGCTGAGCTCAATTTCACACCTTGCAACACAGGCAAGAACCCCTTCTTGGACTGATCCATATTGAACTTCTTCAATATCTTATCAATGTATGTGCTTTGTGAAAGACCTATGAGGTGTATCGATCTATCTCTATAGATCTTGATGCCTAATATGTAAGCAACTTCTGCAAGGTCCTTCATTGAAAAACACTTATTCAAGTAGGCCTTAATACTGTCCAAAAGTTCTATATCATTTCCCATCAAAAGTATGGCATCCACATATAATATGAGAAATGCTACAAAGCTCCCACTCACTTTCTTGTAAACGCAGGCTTCTCCATAAGTCTGCATAAACCCAAATGCTTTGATCATTTCATTAAAGCGAATGTTCCAACTCCGAGATGCTTGCACCAGCCCATAGATGGAGCGTTGGAGCTTACATACTTTGTTAGCATTCTTAGGATCGACAAAACCTTCCGGCTGCATCATATACAATTCTTCCTTAAGAAAGTCGTTAAGGAATGCCGTTTTGACGTCCATTTGCCATATCTCATAATCATAGTATGCGGCAATTGCTAACATGATTCGGACGGACTTCAGCTTCGCTACGGGTGAGAAGGTCTCATCGTAGTCAACCCCTTGAACTTGTCGATAACCCTTAGCGACAAGTCGAGCCTTATAGATGGTAACATTACCATCCGCGTTCGTCTTCTTCTTAAAAATCCATTTATTCTCTATCGCTCGCCGATCATAGGGCAAGTCAGTCAAAGTCCATATTTTGTTTTCATACATGGATCCTATCTCGGATTGCATGGCTTCAAGCCATTTGTTGGAATCTGGGCCCGCCATTGCTTCTTCATAGTTCGAAGGTTCACCGTTGTCTAACAACATGATTTCCAGGACAGGGTTGCCATACCATTCTGGTGTGGAGCGTGTCCTTGTGGACCTTCGAAGTTCAGTAGCAACTTGATCCGAAGTACCTTGATCATTATCATTAACTTCCTCTCGAGTCGGTGCAGGCACCACAGGAACATCTTCCTGAGCTGCGCTAGTTTCCGGTTCAAGAGGCAGTACTTCATCGAGTTCTACTTTCCTCCCACTTACTTCTCTCGAGAGAAACTCTTTCTCCAAAAAGGACCCGTTCTTGGCAACAAAGATCTTGCCTTCGGATCTGAGGTAAAAGGTATACCCAATGGTTTCCTTAGGGTATCCTATGAAGATGCATTTTTCCAACTTGGGTTCGAGCTTTTCAGGTTGAAGTTTCTTGACATAAGCATCACATCCCCAAACTTTTAGAAACGACAGCTTAGGTTTCTTCCCAAACCATAATCCATACGGTGTCGTCTCAACGGATTTAGACGGTGCCCTATTTAAAGTGAATGTAGCTGTCTCTAGAGCGTATCCCCAAAATGATAGCGGTAAATCAGTGAGTGACATCATAGATCGCACCATATCCAATAGAGTGCGATTACGACATTCAGACACACAGTTACGCTGAGGTGTTCCAGGCGGCGTGAGTTGTGAAACGATTCCACATTTCCTTAAGTGCGTACCAAATTCGTGACTTAAATATTCTCCCCCACGATCTGATCGTAAGAATTTTATCTTTCGGTCACGTTGATTCTCTACCTCATTCTAAAATTCCTTGAACTTTTCAAAGGTATCAGACTTGTGTTTCATCAAATAGACATACCCATATCTACTTAAGTCATCAGTGAGAGTGAGAACATAACGATAGCCACCGCGAGCCTCAACGCTCATTGGACCGCACACATCAGTATGTATAATTTCCAATAAGTTGGTTGCTCGATCCATTGTTTTGGAGAACGAAATCTTGGTCATTTTACCTATGAGGCATGGTTCGCACGTGTCAAATGATTCGAAATCAAGAGACTCCAAAAGTCCATCTGTATGGAGCTTCTTCATGCGTTTGACACTGATGTGACCAAGGCGGCAGTGCCACAGATATGTGGGACTATCATTATCAATCTTACATCTTTTGGTATTCACACTATGAATATGTGTAACATCACGTTCGAGATTCATTAAGAATAAACCATTGACTAGCGGGGCATGACCATAAAACATATATCTCATATAAATAGAACAACCATTATTCTCGGATTTAAATGAGTAGCCATCTCGTATTAAACAAGATCCAGATACAATGTTCATGCTCAAAGCTGGCACTAAATAACAATTATTGAGGTTTAAAACTAATCCCGTAGGTAAATGTAGAGGTAGCATGCTGACGGCGATCACATCGACCTTGGAACCATTCCCGACGCGCATCGTCACCTCGTCCTTCGCCAGTCTCCGCTTATTCTGCAGCTCTTGTTTTGAGTTACAAATATGAGCAACCGCACCGGTATCAAATACCCAGGAGCTACTACCAGTACTGGTAAGGTACACATCAATTACATGTATATCGCATATACCTTTAGTGTTGTCGGCCTTCTTGTCCGCTAAGTATTTGGGGCAGTTCCGCTTCCAGTGTCCCTTTCCCTTGCAATAAAAGCACTCAGTCTCAGGTTTGGGTCCATTCTTTGGCTTCTTCCCAGCAACTGATTTACCGGCCGCGGCAACTCCCTTGCCGTCCTTCTTGAAGTTCTTCTTACCCTTGCCTTTCTTGAAACTAGTGGTTTTATTGACCATCAACACTTGATGTTCCTTTTTGATTTCCACCTCCGCTGATTTCAGCATTGAAAATACTTCAGGAATAGTTTTCACCATCCCCTGCATATTGTAGTTCATCACAAAGCTCTTGTAGCTAGGTGGGAGCGACTGAAGGATTCTGTCAATGACCGCCTCGTCCGGGAGGTTAATGTCCAGCTGGGACAAGCGGTTGTGCAACCCAGACATTTTGAGTATGTGCTCACTGACAGAACTATTTTCCTCCATCTTACAACTGTAGAACTTGTCGGAGACTTCATATCTCTCGACCCGGGCATGAGCTTGGAAAACCATTTTCAGCTCTTCGAACATCTCATATGCTCCGTGTTGCTCAAAACGCTTTTGGAGCCCCAGTTCTAAGCTGTAAAGCATGCCGCACTGAACGAGGGAGTAATCATCAGCACGCGACTGCCAAGCGTTCATAACGTCTTGGTTCTCTGGGATGGGTGCTTCACCTAGCGGTGCTTCTAGTACATATGCTTTCTTGGCAGCTATGAGGATGATCCTCAGGTTCCGGACCCAGTCTGTATAGTTGCTGCCATCATCTTTCAGCTTGGTTTTCTCTAGGAACGCGTTGAATTTGAGGTTGACATGAGCGTTGGCCATTTGATCTACAAGACATTTTGCAAAGGTTTTTAGACTAAGTTCATGATAATTAAGTTCATCTAATCAAATTATTTAATGAACTCCCACTCAGACAGACATCCCTCTAGTCATCTAAGTGATACATGATCCAAGTCAACTAGGCCGTGTCCGATCATCACGTCAGACAGACTAGTCATCCTCGTGAACATCTTCATGTTGATCGTATCTTCTATACAACTCATGTTCGACCTTTCGGTCTTCCGTGTTCCGGGGCCATGTTTGTACATGCTAGGCTCGTCAAGTCAACCTAAGTGTATTGCGTGTGTAAATCTGGCTTACACCCGTTGTATTCAAACGTTAGAATCTATCACACCCGATCATCACGTGGTGCTTCGAAACAACGAACCTTCGCAACAGTGCACATTTAGGGGAACACTTTCTTGAAATTATTGTGAGGGATCATCTTATTTAAGCTACCGTCGTTCTAAGCAAATAAGATGTAAAACATGATAAACATCACATGCAATCAAATAGTGACATGATATGGCCAATATTATTTTGCTCCTTTTGATCTCCATCTTCGGGGCGCCATGATCATCATCGTCACCGGCATGACACCATGATCTCCATCATCATGATCTCCATCATCGTGTCTTCATGAAGTTGTCTCGTCATCTATTACTTCTATTACTATGGCTAACGGTTTAGCAATAAAGTAAAGTAATTACATGACGTTTATGTTGACACACATGTCATAAATAAATTAAGACAACTCCTATGGCTCCTGCTGGTTGTCATACTCATCGACATGCAAGTCGTGATTCCTATTACAAGAACATGATCAATCTCATACATCACATATATCATTCATCACATCCTTTTGGCCATATCACATCACATGGCACATGCTGCAAAAACAAGTTGACGTCCTCTAATTGTTGTTGCAAGTTTTTACGTGGCTGCTATAGGTTTCTAGCAAGAACGCTTCTTACCTACGCCAAAACCACAACGTGATATGCCAATTTCTATTTACCCTTCATAAGGACCCTTTTCATCGAATCCGATCCAACTAAAGTGGGAGAGACAGACACCCGCTAGCCACCTTATGCAACTAGTGCATGTCAGTCGGTGGAAACAGTCTCACGTAAGTGTACATGTAAGGTCGGTCCGGGCCGCTTCATCCCACAATGCCGCCGAATCAAGATAAGACTAGTAACGACAAGTAAATTGACAAAATCAATGCCCACAACAACTTGTGTTCTACTCATCCATAGAAACTACGCATAGACCTAGCTCATGATGCCACTGTTGGGGAACGTAGCAGAATTTTAAAATTTTCTACGCATCACCAAGATCAATCTATGGAGTCATCTAGAAACGAGGGAGAGGGGAGTGCATCTACATACCCTTGTAGATAGCGAGCGTAAGCGTTCAAGAGAACGGGGTTGATGGAGTCGTACTAGTCGTGATCCAAATCACCGATGACCGAGTGCTGAACGGACAACACCTCCGCGTTCAACACACGTACGGTTGGGGAAGACGTCTCCTCCTTCTTGATCCAGCAAGGGGAAGGAGAGGTTGATGGAGATCCAGCAGCACGACGGCGTGGTGGTGGAAGCAGCGGTGATCTCGGCAGGGCTTCGCCAAGCTCCAACGAGAGGGAGAGGTGTTACGAGGGGAGAGGGAGGCGCCAGGGACTTGGGTGCAGCTGCCCTCCCCCCCACTATATATAGGGCCCCTAGGAGGGGCGCCGGCCCTAGGAGATCCCATCTCCAAGGGGGGGGGCAAGGGGGGACTTGCCCCCCAAGTCAGGTGGGGCACCCCCACCCCTAGGGTTTCCAACCCTAGGCACAGGGGGAGGCCCATGGGGGCGCACCAGCCCACCTGGGGCTGGTTCCCCTCCCACTTCAGCCCATGGGGCCCTCCGGGATAGGTGGCCCCACCCGGTGGACCCCCGGGACCCATCCGGTGGTCCCGGTACAATACTGATTACCCCCGAAACTTTCCCGATGGCCGAAACTGGACTTCCTGTATATAAATCTCTACCTCTGGACCATTCCGGAACTCCTCGTGACGTCCGGGATCTCATCCGGGACTCCGAACAACTTTCGGGTTACCACATACTAATATCTCTACAACCCTAGCGTCACCGAACCGTAAGTGTGTAGACCCTACGGGTTCGGGAGACACGCAGACATGACGAGACGACTCTCCGGTCAATAACCAACAACGGAATCTAGATACCCATGTTGGCTCCCACATGTTCCACGATGATCTCATCGGATGAACCACGATGTCGAGGATTCAATCAATCCCGTATTCAATTCCCTTTGTCAATCGGTACATTACTTGCCCGAGATTCGATCATCGGTATCCCAATACCTCGTTCAATCTCGTTACCGGCAAGTCACTTTACTCGTACCGTAATGCATGATCCCATGACCAAACACTTGGTCACATTGAGCTCATTATGATGATGCATTACCGAGTGGGCCCAGAGATACCTCTCCGTCATACGGAGTGACAAATTCTAGTCTCGATCCGTGTCAACCCAACAGATACTTTCGGGGATACCTGTAGTATACCTTCATAGTCACCCAGTTACGTTGTGACGTTTGGTACACCCAAAGCACTCCTACGGCATCCGGGAGTTACATGATCTCATGGTCTAAGGAAATGATACTTAACATTGGAAAAGCTCTAGCAAACGAACTACATGATCTTGTGCTATGCTTAGGATTGGGTCTTGTCCATCATATCATTCTCCTAATGATGTGATCCCATTATCAATGACATCCAATGTCCATAGTCAGGAAACCATGACTATCTGTTGATCAACGAGCTAGTTAACTAGAGGCTCACTAGGGACATGTTATGGTCTATGTATTCACACATGTATTATGATTTCCGGATAACACAATTATAGCATGAATAATAGAAAATTATCATGAACAAGGAAATATAATAATAATCATTTTATTATTGCCTCTAGGGCATATTTCCAACATTAGTAACATAATCAACAACAACCAAAATATGTGTATATCCATTAGAGGCAGGAAAAGGTCCCATACAATCAAAGCCCCAAACATCAAAAGGTTCAATAACAAGTGAATAGTTCATAGGCATTTCTTGACGTCTACTAATATTACCAATTCTTTGACATTCATCACAAGATAGGACAAACTTACGGGCATCCTTGAAGAGAGTAGGCCAATAAAAACCGGATTGCAATACCTTATGTGCAGTTCTATCTCCCGCGTGGTGTCCTCCATAAGTTTCGGAGTGGCACTTGCGTAGGATCTGTTCCTGTTCATGCTCAGGTACACAACATCTAATAACACCATCTACTCCTTCTTTATAAAGATGTGGGTCATCCCAAAGTAATGTCTCAAATCATAGAAGAACTTTTTCTTTTGTTGGTATGTGAAGCTAGGTGGTATAAATTTAGCAACAATGTAATTAGCATAATCAGCATACCAAGGGGTACTACGAGAAGTACTTATGACATTTAATTGTTCATCAGGAAAGCTATCATCAATAGGTAGTGGGTCATCAAGAACATTCTCTAACCTAGATAAATTGTCTGCAACGGGGTTCTCAGCTCCTTTTCTATCAACAATATGCAAATCAAATTCTTGTAGCAAGAGAACCCATCTAATAAGTCTAGGTTTAGCATCTTTCTTCTCCATAAGATATTTAATAGTAGCATGATCAGTGTGGATAATTACTTTAGAATCAACAATATAAGGTCTGAACTTATCACAAGCAAATACAACTGCTAAAAGTTCTTTCTTAGTAGTAGCATAATTTCTTTGAGCATTGTCTAGAGTCTTACTAGCATAATGGATAACATTTAATTTCTTATCAACTCTTTGCCCTAGAACAGCACCTACAGCATAATCGCTAGCATCACACATAATTTCAAAGGGTAAATTCCAATCAGGTGGCTGAAAAATAGGTGCAGAGGCTAATGCTTTCTTAAGTATTTCAAATGCTTCTACACAATCATCATCAAAGACAAATGGTATATCTTTTTGTAATAATTTTGCAGAGGCCAAGAAATTTTTGAGAAGTCCTTAATGAACCTCCTATAAAATCCAGCGTGACCAAGGAAACTTCTTATACCTTTGATGTCCTTGGGACATGGCATCTTTTCAATAGCATCAACCTTGGCTTTATCAACTTCAATACCTCTTTCAGAAACTTTATGCCCCAAGACAATACCTTCATTAACCATAAAGTGGCACTTTTCCCAATTCAAGACAAGATTAGTTTCTTCACATCTCTGCAAAACTCGATCAAGATTGCTCAAGCAATCATCAAAAGAAGATCCATAGACGGAAAAATCGTCCATGAAAACCTCACAAATCTTTTCACAAAAGTCAGAGAATATAGCCATCATGCATCTTTGAAAGGTAGCAGGTGCATTACATAAACCAAAAGGCATACGTCTATAAGCAAAAGTACCAAAAGGGCATGTAAAAGTAGTCTTTGATTGATCTTTAGCCGACACAGGTATTTGAGAGAAACCAGAATAACCATCTAGAAAGCAGTAATGTGTATGTTTGCATAATCTTTCTAGCATTTGATCTATAAAAGGTAAGGGGTAATGATCTTTCTTAGTAGCCTTATTTAATTTGCGGAAATCAATTACCATCCTATAACCTGTAATAATTCTTTGTGGAATCAATTCATCTTTCTCATTAGGAACAACAGTAATACCTCCCTTCTTAGGGACACAATGAACAGGACTTACCCACTGACTATCAGCAACGGGATAAATTATACCTGCCTATAGAAGCTTTAGTATTTCTTTTCTTACCACTTCTTTCATTTTCACGAACTGGTTTGGCATCTGCTTCCAAATTTATTTTATGTTGACATAGAGTGGGACTAATGCCCGTAAGATCATCAAGAGTATATCCAATAGCAGCACGGTGCTTCTTCAGAGTTTTCAATAATCTTTCTTCTTCATGCTCTGAAAGGTTAGCACTAATAATAACAGGATATATCTTCTTTTCATCAAGATAAGCATATTTAAGATTATCAGGCAACGGTTTAAGCTCAAACACGGGATCACCCTTAGGTAGAGGGGGATCCCCTAGGATTTCAACAGGCAAATTGTGTTTCAGAATAGGTTCCTGTTTAAAGAATACTTCATCTATTTCCCTTCTTTCATTCATAAACATATCATTCTCATGGTCTAGCAAATATTGTTCTAAAGGATCACTAGGAGGTACGGCAATAGAAGCAAGACCAATAATTTCATCCTTACTAGGCAATTATTCTTCACGGTGTTGTTTACTAAATTTAGAGAAATTAAACTCATGAGTCATATCATCTAAGCCGACAGTAACAACATCCCTTGTGCAATCTATGGTAGCATTAACAATATTTAAGAAGGGTCTACCAAATATAATGGGACAAAAGCTATCTTGTGGGGAACCAAGAACAAGAAAATCAGCAGGATATTTAGTTTTCCCACACAAGACTTCAATATCTCTAACAATTCCCATTGGTGAAATAGTATCTCTATTAGCAAGTTTAATAGTAACATCAATTTCTTCTAACTCAACAGGTGCAATGTCATGCATAATTTCTTTGTATAGGTCAATAGGTATTGCACTAGCACTAGCACCCATATCACATAAGCCATGATAACAATGATCTCCTATTTTAACAGAAATAAAAGGCATGCCTACCATAGGTCTAGGTTTATCTGTATCACGGGGTTTAGCAATTCTAGCAGTTTCATTACAGAAGTAAATAACATGCCCATCTATATTATCAGACAAGAGATCTTTAACAATAGCAATATTAGGTTCTACTTTAACTTGCTCAGGAGGTGTATATGTTTTAATATTGCTTTTATGAACCACAGTTGAAGCTTTAGCATGACCCTTTATCCTAACAGGGAAAGGTGGTTTCTCAACATAACAAGTAGGAACAATAGGATCATTATAAGTGACCGTCTTTTCTTCAACTTTAATAGGTGGAGCTACTTTTACTTCTATGGGAGGATGATATTTAAACCACTTCTCCTTAGGGAGATCAACATAAGTAGCAAAAGATTCACAGGAAGAAGCTACTATCTCAGAATCAAGTCCATATTTAGTGCTAAACTTACAGAAAATATCGGTATCAATAAAATTTTTAACACAATCAAACTTAGGTGTCATACCTGACTCCTTACCTTTGTCGAGATCCCAATCTTCATAGTTGCGTTTAATTCTATCCAATAAATGCCATCTAAATCCAATAGTCTTCATCACAAAAGAGCCAGCACAAGAGGTGTCGAGCATGGTGCGATTATTTACAGAAAGCCGAGCATAAATTTTTTGAAGAATTGTTTCTCTTGGGAGCTCATGATTGGGGCATGAATATAACATTGATTTAAGCCTCCCCCAAGCTTGAGCGATGCTTTCCCCTTCGCGAGGCCAAAAATTATATATATAATTGCGATCACGATGAACAAGATGCATAGGGTAATACTTTTGATGAAATTCCAATTTCAATCTTCTATAGTTCCATGATCTCGTATCATCACATAACCTATACCATATCAATGCGTCTCCCTTCAAAGATAAAGGGAAGACCTTCTTCTTAGCAACATCATCGGGTATACCTGCAAGCTTAAATAATCCACAAACTTTATCCACATATATTAGGTGTTCATCAGGATGCTTTGTTCCATCTCCTGTAAAAGGATTAGCTAGCAGTTTTTCTATCATACCCGAAGGATACTCATAAGGAATTTCCTTTTCAATAGGTTCAGTAGGTTAAGGAGAAACTCTTTGATCTATTGGTCGGGGTGAAGATACCCAGAACAAGCCCCTCAGAGGATTACTTTCCATAGTAACAAGTGACAGTAAATTTTAGCACACTATATAAATTTTTCCTTACCAAATTCCACCTACCAAAGGCGCTTCACTCCTCGGCAACGGCGCTAGAAAAGAGTCTTGATGACCCACAAGTATAGGGGATCTATCATAGTCCTTTCGATAAGTAAAGAGTGTCGAACCCAACAAGGAGCAGAAGGAAATGATAAGCGGTTTTCAGCAAGGTATTCTCTGCAAGTACTGAAATAAGTGGTAATAGATAGTTTTGTGATAAGATAATTTGTAACGAGCAACAAGTAACAAAAGTAAATAAAGTGCAGCAAGGTGGCCCAATCCTTTTTGTAGCAAAGGACAAGCCTGGACAAACTCTTATATAAGGAAAAGCACTCCCAAGGACACCTGGGAATATCGTCAAGCTAGTTTTCATCACGTCCGTATGATTCGCGTTCGGTACTTTGATAATTTGACATGTGGGTGGACCGGTGCTTGGGTGTTGTTATTACTTGAACAAGCATCCCACTTATGATTAACCTCTATTGCAAGCATCCACAACTACAACAAAAGTATTAAGGTAAACCTAACCATAGCATGAAACATATGGATCCAAATCAGCTCCTTATGAAGCAACGCATAAACTAGGGTTTAAGCTTCTGTCACTCTAGCAACCCATCATCTACTTATTACTTTCCAATGCCTTCCTCTAGGCCCAAATAATGGTGAAGTGTTATGTAGTCGACGTTCACATAACACCACTTGAGGCTAGACAACATATATCTCATCAAAATATCGAACGAATACCAAATTCACATGACTACTAATAGCAAGACTTCTCCCTTGTCCTCAGGAACAAACGTAACTACTCACAAAGCATATTCATGTTCATAATCAGAGGAGTAATAATATGCATAAAGGATCTGAACATATGATCTTCCACCAATTAAACCAACTAGCATCAACTACAAGGAGTAATTAACACTACTAGCAACCTACTAGCACCAATCCCGGACTTGGAGACAAGAATTGGATACAAGAGATGAACTAGGGTTTTGAGATGAGATGGTGCTGATGAAGATGTTGATGGAGATTGCCCTCTCCCGATGAGAGGAGCGTTGGCGATGACGATGGCGATGATTTCCCCCTCCGGGAGGGAAGTTTCCCCGGCAGAACAGCTCTGCCGGAGCTCTAGATTGGATCCGCCAAGGTTCCGCCTCGTGGCGGTGGAGTTTCGTCCCGAAAGGTTGCTTGCTATTTTTTTCTCAATGAAAGACTTCATATAGGAGAAGATGGTCATCGGAGAGCCACCAGGGGCCCACGAGGTAGGGGGGCACGCCCTAGGGGGGGTGCCCCCACCCTCGTGGAAAGGGTGTGGGCCCCCTGGTCTTCATCTTTGGCGAGGATTTTTCATTATTTATTATAAGGTATTCCGTGGAGTTTTAGGACTTTTGGAGTTGTGCAGAATAGGTCTCTAATATTTGCTCCTTTTCCAGCCCAGAATTCCAGCTGCCGGCTTTCTCCCTCCTTATGTAAACCTAGTAAAATAAGAGATAATAGCCATAAGTATTGTGACATAATGTGAAATAACAACCCATAATGCAATAAATATTGATATAAAAGCATGATGCAAAATGGACGTATCAATTCATTAAAGAAGAGTTGTATATGATGCAACAAGAAAGTTTTGTCAATCCTAAAGGTCCTAACAAAATATGCAAGCTCCAGCGATCCATCTATGGACTGGTGCAAGCATCTCGGATCTGGAATATACATTTTGATAAGTTGATCAAAGCATATAGTTTTATACAGACTTGCGGTGAAGCCTGTATTTACAAGAAAGTGAGTGGGAGCACTACATCATTTCTGATAAATATATGTGAATGGCATATTGTTGATCAGAGATAATGTAGAATTATTCTACAAAGCAAAAAGGAATGTTTGAAAGGAGTTTTTCAAAGAAAGACCTCGGTGAAGCTGCTTACATATTGAGTATCAAGATCTATAGAGGTAGATCAAGACGATTGATAAGTTTTTCAATGAGTACATACCTTGACAAGATTTTTAAGTAGTTCAAAATGGAACAGTCAAAGAAGGAGTTCTTGCCTGTGTTACAAGGTGTGAAGTTGAGTAAGACTCAAAACCCGACCACGGCAGAAGATAGAGAGAGAATGAAAGTCATTCCCTATGCCTCAGCCATAGGTTCTATAAAGTATGCCATGCTGTGTACCAGACCTATTGTATACCCTGCCCTGAGTTTGGCAAGGGAGTACAATAGTTATCTAGGAGTAGATCACTGGACATTGGTCAAAATTGTCCTTAGTGGAATAAGGATATGTTTCTCAATTATGGAGGTGACAAAAGGTTCATCGTAAAGGGTTACGTCGATGCAAGTTTTGACACTGATCCAGATGACTCAAAGTCTCAATCTGGATACATATTAAAAGTGGGAGCAATTAGCTAGAGTAGCTCCGTGCAGAGCATTGTTGACATAGAAATTCGCAAAATACATCGGATCTGAATGTGGCAGATCCATTGACTAAACTTCCCTCACAAGCAAAACATGATCACACCTTAGTACTCTTTGGGTATTAATCACATAGTGATGTGAACTAGATTATTGACTCTAGTAACCCCTTTGGGTGTTGGTCACATGACGATGTGAACTATGGGTGTTAATCACATGATAATGTGAACTATTGATGTTAAATCACATGGCGATGTGAACTAGATTATTGACTCTAGTGCAAGTGGGAGACTGAAGGAAATATGCCCTAAAGGCAATAATAAAGTTATTATTTATTTCCTTATATCATGATAAATGTTTATTATTCATGCTAGAATTGTATTAACCGGAAACATAATACATGTGTGAGTACATAGACAAACAGTATGTCACTAGTATGCCTCTACTTGACTAGCTCGTTGAATCAAATATGGTTAAGTTTCCTAGCCATAGACATGAGTTGTCATTTGATTAACGGGGTCACATCATTAGAGAATGATGTGATTGACTTGATCCATTCCGTTAGCTTAGCACTCGATCGTTTAGTATGTTGCTACCGCTTTCTTCAAGACTTATACCTGTTCCTATGACTATGAGATTATGCAACTCCCGTTTACCGGAGGAACACTTTGTGTGCTACCAAACATCACAACGTAACTGGGTGATTACAAAGCTGCTCTACAGGTGTTTCCAAAGGTACTTGTTGGGTTGGCGTATTTCGAGATTAGGATTTGTCACTCCGATTGTCGGAGAGGTATATCTGGGCCCACTCAGTAATGCATATCACTATATGAAGGAAATATGCCCAAGAGGCAATAATAAAGTTATTATTTATTTCCTTATATCATGATAATTTTTTATTATTCATGCTAGAATTGTATTAACCGGAAACATAATACGTGTGTGAATACATAGACAAACAGAGTGTCACTAGTATGCCTCTACTTGACTAGCTCGTTAATCGAAGATCGTTATGTTTCCTAACCATGAACAAAAGAGTTGTTATTTGATTAACGGGAGCACATCATTAGAAGAATGATGTGATTGACATGACCCATTCCATTAGCTTAGCACCCGATCGTTTAGTATGTTGCTATTGCTTTCTTCATGACTTATACATGTTCCTATGACTATGAGATTATGCAACTTCCGTTTGCCGGAGGAACACTTTATGTGCTACCAAACGTCACAATGTAACTGGGTGATTATAAAGGAGCTCTACAGGTGTCTCCAAAGGTACATGTTGGGTTGGCGTATTTCGAGATTAGGATTTGTCACTCCGTTTGTCGGAGAGGTATCTCTGGGCCCTCTCGGTAATGCACATCACATAAGCCTTGCAAGCATTGCAACTAATTAGTTAGTTGCGAGATGATGTATTACGAAACGAGTAAAGAGACTTGTCGGTAACGAGATTGAACTAGGTATTGAGATACCAACGATCGAATCTGTTGACAAAGGGAACAACGTATGTTGTTATGCAGTCTGACCGATAAAGATCTTCGAAGAATATGTGGGAGCCAATATGAGCATCCAGGTTCCGCTATTGGTTATTGACCGGAGACGTGTCTCGGTCATGTCTACATTGTTCTCGAACCCATAGGGTCCGCACGCTTAAGGTTTCGATGATAGTTATATTATGAGTTTATGAGTTTTGATGTACCTAAGGAGTTCGGAGTCCCGGATGAGATTGGGGACATGACGAGGAGTCTCAAAGTGGTCGAGACATAAAGATCGATATATTGGACGACTATATTCGGACATCGGAAAGGTTCCGAGTGATTCAGGTATTTTCGGAGGTACCGGGGAGTTACGGGAATACGAGGAAGAAGCAATGGGCCTTAATGGGCCATAGTGGAAAGGACCAGGAGGTGGCGCGCGCCCCTCCCAAGCCCAGTCCGAATTAGACAAGGGGTTTGGGGCGCGGCCCCTCTCTCCCTTCCTTCCCCTCTTCCCCCCTCTTCCCCCCTTCTCCTAGTTGGACTAGGAAAGGAGGAAACCTACTCCAACTAGGAGTAGGAATCCTACTCCCTGGCGCGCCCCTCCTAGGGCCGGCCTCCTCCCCCTTGCTCCTTTATATACGGGGGCAGGGGGCACCTCTAAACACACAAGTTGATCTTCGTGATCGTTCTCTTAGCCGTGTGCGGTGCCCCCTCCACCATAATCCTCGATAGTATTGTAGCGGTGCTTAGGCGAAGCCCTGCGACAGTAGAACATCAAGATCGTCACCACGCCGTCGTGCTGACGGAACTCTTCCCCGACACTTTGCTGGATCGGAGTCCGGGGATCGTCATTGAGCTGAACGAGTGCTAGAACTCGGAGGTGCCGTAGTTTCGGTGCTTGATCGGTCGGGCCGTGAAGACGTACGACTACATCAACCGCGTTGTCATAACGCTTCCGCTGTCGGTCTACGAGGGTATGTAGATCACACTCTCCCCTCTCATTGCTACGCATCACCATGATCTTGCGTGTGTGTTGGAAATTTTTGAAATTACTACGTTCCCCAACAGTGGTATCAGAGCCTAGGTTTTATGTGTTGATGTTATATGCACGAGTAGAACACAAGTGAGTTGTGGGCGATATAAGTCATACTGCTTACCAGCATGTCATACTTTGGTTCGGCGGTATTGTTGGATGAAGCGGCCCGGACCGACATTACACGTACGCTTACGCGAGACTGGTTCTACCGACGTGCTTTGCACACAGGTGGCTGGCGGGTGTCAGTTTCTCCAACTTTAGTTGAACCGAGTGTGGCCACGCCCGGTCCTTGCGAAGGTTAAAACAACACCAACTTGACAAACTATCGTTGTGGTTTTTGATGCGTAGGTAAGATTGGTTCTTGCTTAAGCCTGTAGCAGCCACGTAAAACTTGCAACAACAAAGTAGAGGATGTCTAACTTGTTTTTGCAGGGCATGTTGTGATGTGATATGGTCAAGACGTGATGAGATACAAGTTGTTGTATGAGATGATCATGTTTTGTTGAAGTTATCGGCAACTGGCAAAAGCCTTATGGTTATCTCTCAATTGCATAAGATGCAAGCGCCAAATAATTGCTTTACTTTATCGCTATGCGATAGCAATAGTTGCAAGAGCAATTGTTGGTGAGACAACCATGTGACGACACATTGATATAGATCAAGATGATGGAGATCATGGTGTCATGCCGATGACGATAGAGATCATGACAGTACTTTGGAGATGGAGATCAAAGGCGCAAGATGATGATGGCCATATCATGTCACATATTTTTGATTGCATATGATGTTTATCTTTTTATACATCTTATTTTGCTTAGTTTGACGGTAGCATTTGAAGATGATCTCTCACTAATTATCAAGAAGTGTTCTCCTGAGTATGCACCATTGAGAAAGTTCTTCGTGCTGAGACACCATGTGATGATCGGGTGTGATAGGCTCTACGTTCAAATACAACGGGTGCAAAACAGTTGCACACGCGGAATACTCAGGTTATACTTGACGAGCCAAGCATATACAGATATGGCCTCGGAACACAGAGACCGAAAGGTCGAGCGTGAATCATATAGTAGATATGATCAACATAGTGATGTTCACCATTGAAACTACTCCATCTCACGTGATGATCGGACATGGTTTAGTTGATCTGGATCACGTGATCACTTAGAAGATTAGAGGGATGTCTTTCTAAGTGGGAGTTCTTAAGTAATATAATTAATTAAACTTTAAATTTATCATGAACTTAGTCCTGGTAGTATTTTGCAAATTATGTTGTAGATCAATAGCTCGCGTTGTTGCTTCCCTGTGTTTATTTTGATATGTTCCTAGAGAAAATTGTGTTGAAAAATGTTAGTAGCAATGATGCGGATTGGATCCGTGATATGAGGTTTATCCTCATTGCTGCACAGAAGAATTATGTCCTTGATGCACCGCTAGGTGGCAGACCTATTGCAGGAGCAGATGCAGACGTTATGAACGTTTGGCTAGCTCAATATGATGACTACTTGATAGTTTAGTGCACCATGCTTAACGGCTTAGAATCGGGACTTCAAAGACGTTTTGAACGTCATGGAACATATGAGATGTTCCAGGAGTTGAAGTTAATATTTCAAGCAAATACCCGAGTTGAGAGATATGAAGTTTCCAACAAGTTCTATAGCTAAAAGATGGAGGAGAATCGCTCAACTAGTGAGCATGTGCTCAGATTGTCTGGGTACTACAATTGCTTGAATCAAGTGGGAGTTAATCTTCCAGATAAAATAATGATTAACAGAATTCTCTAGTCACCATCACCAAGTTAGTAGAACTTCATGATGAACTATGATATGCAAGGGATAACGGAAACAATTCCCAAGCTCTTCGTAATGCTGAAATTGACGAAGGTAGAAACCGAGAAAAAAAACATCAAGTGTTGATGGTAGACAAGACTACTAGTTTCAAGAAAAGGGCAGAGGGAAGAAGGGGAACTTCAAGAAGAACAGCAAGCAAGTTGCTGCTCAAGTGAAGAAGCCCAAGTCTGGTCCTAAGCCTGAGACTAAGTGCTTCTACTGCAAAGGGACTGGTCACTGGAAGCGAAACTACCCCAAGTGATTGGCGGATAAGAAGGATGGCAAAGTGAACATAAGTATATTTGATATACATGTTATTGATGTGTACTTTACTAGTGTTTATAGCAACCCCTCAGTATTTGATACTAGTTCAGTTGCTAAAATTAGTAACTCGAAATGGGAGTTGCAGAATAAACAGAGACTAGTTAAGGGTGAAGTGACGATGTGTGTTGGAAGTGGTTCCAAGATTGATATGATCATCATCGCACACTCCCTATAATTTCGGGATTAGTGTTGAACCTAAATAAGTGTTATTTGGTGTTTGCGTTGAGCATGAATATGATTTGATCATGTTTATTGTAATACGGTTATTCATTTAAGTAAGAGAATAAATTGTTGTTCTGTTTACATGAATAAAACCTTATATGGTTACACACCCAATGAAAATAGTTCGTTGGATCTCGATCGTAGTGATACACATAATCATAATATTGAAACCAAAAGATGCAAAGTTAATAGTGATAGTGCAACTTATTTGTGGCACTGCCATTTAGGTCATATTGGTGTAAAGCGCATGAAGAAACTCCATGCTGATGGGCTTTTGGAATCACTTGATTATGAATCAGTTGATGCTTGCGAACCATGCCTCATGGGCAAGATGACTAAGACTCTGTTCTTCAGAACAATGGAGCGAGCAACAGATTTGTTGGAAATCATACATACTGATGTATGTGGTACGATGAATATTGAGGCTCGCAACAAGTATCATTATTTTCTGATCTTCACAGATGATTTGAGTAGATATGAGTATATCTACTTGATGAAACATAAGTCTGAAACATTTGAAAAGTTCAAAGAATTTCAGAGTGAAGTGAAAAATCATCGTAACAAGAAAATAAAGTTTCTACAATCTAATCGTAGAGAAGAGTATTTGAGTTACGAGTTTGGCCTTCAGTTAAAAACAATGTGAAATAGTTTCACTACTCACGCCATCTGGAACACCACAATGTAATGGTGTGTCCGAACGTCATAACCGTACTTTATTAGATATGGTGCGATCTATGATGTCTCTTACCGATCTACCACTATCGTTTTGGGGTTATGCATTAGAGACAGCTGCATTCACGTTAAATAGGGCACCATCTAAATCCGTTGAAACGACACCGTATGAACTATGGTTTGGCAAGAAACCTAAGCTGTCGTTTCTTAAAGTTTGAGGTTGCAATGCTTATGTGAAAAAGTTTCAACCTGATAAGCTCAAACCCAAATCAGAGAAGTGTGTCTTCATAGGATACCCAAAAGAAAATGTTGGGTACACCTTCTATCACAGATCTGAAGGCAAGATATTCGTTGCTTTGAATGGATCCTTTCTAGAGAAGGAATTTCTCTCGAAAGAAGTGAGTGGGAGGAAAGTAGAACTTGATAAGGTAATTGTACCTTCTCCCTTATTGGAAAGTAGTTCATCACAGAAATCTGTTCCTGTGACTACTACACCAATTCGTGAGGAAGCTAATGATGATGATCATGTAACTTCAGATCAAGTTACTACCAAACCTCGTAGGTAAACCAGAGTGAGATCCGCATCAGAGTGGCACGGTAATCCTGTTCTGGAAGTCATGTTACTTGACCATGACGAGCCTACGAACTATGAGGAAGCGAAGATGAGCCCAGATTCTGCGAAATGGCTTGAGGCCATGAAATCTGAGATGAGATCCATGTATGAGAACAAAGTATGGACTTTGATTGACTTTCTCAATGATCGGCGAGCCATTGAGATTAAATGGATCTTCAAGAGGAATACGGACGCTGATAGTAGTGTTACTATCTACAAAGCTAGAATTGTCGCAAAAAGGTTTTCGACAAGTTCAAGGTGTTAACTACGATGAGAGTTTCTCACTCGTATCTATGCTTAAGTTTGTCCGAATCATGTTAGCAATTGCCGCATTTTATGAAATCCGGCAAATGGATAAACAAAACTGCATTCCTTAATGGATTTATTAAAGAAGAGTTGTATATGATACAACCAGAAGGTTTTTTCAATCCTAAAGGTGCTAACAAAATGTGCAAGCTCCAGCGATCCATCTATGGACTGGTGCAAGCATCTCGTAGTTGGAATATATGCTTTGATGAGATGATCAAAGCATATAGCTTTATACAGACTTGCGGTGAAGCCTGTATTTACAAGAAAGTGAGTGGGAGCACTACAACATTTTTGATAAGTATATGTGAATGACATATTGTTGATCGGGAATAATGTAGAATTATTCTGCAAAGCATAAAGAAGTGTTTTGAAAGAAGTTTTTCAAAGAAAGACCTCGGTGAAGCTGCTTACATATTGAGCATCAAGATCTATAGAGATAGATCAAAACGCTTGATAAGTTTTTTCAACGAGTACATACCTTGACAAAATTTTCAAGTAGTTCAAAATGGAATAGTCAAAGAAATAATTCTTGACTGTGTTACAAGGTGTGAAATTGAGTAAGACTCAAAGCCCGACCACGGCAGAAAATAGAAAGAGAATGAAAGTCATTCCCTATGCCTTGGCCATAGGTTCTATAAAGTATGCCATGCTATGTACCAGACCTATTGTATACCCTACACTAATTTTGGCAAGGGAGTACAATAGTGATCTAGGAGTAGATCACTGGACAGCGGTCAAAATTATCCTTAGTGGAATAAGGATATGTTTCTCGATTATGGAGGTGACAAAAGGTTCGTCGTAAAAAGTTACGTCGATGCAAAATTTGACATAGATCTGAATGACTCTAAATCTGGATCTAGATACATATTGAAAGTGGGAGCAATTAGCTAGAGTAGCTCCGTGCAGAGCATTGTAGACATAGAATTCGCAAAATACTTACGAAGCTGTATGTGATAGACCCGTTGACTAAAATTATCTCACAAGCAAAACATGATCACACCTTAGTACTCTTTGTGTGTTAATCACATAAATGATGTGAACTAGATTACTGACTCTAGTGAACCCTTTGGGTATAGGTCACATGACGATGTGAACTATGGATGTTAATCACATGGTGATGTGAACTATTAGTGTCGAATCACATGGCGATGTGAACTAGATTATTGACTCTAGTGCAAGTGGGAGACTGAAGGAAATATGCCCTAGAGGCAATAATAAAGTTATTATTTATTTCCTTATATCATGATAAATGTTTATTATTCATGCTAGAATTGTATTAACCGGAAACATAATACATGTGTGAATACATAGACAAACAGAGTGTCACTAGTATGCCTCTACTTGACTAGCTCGTTAATCGAAGATGGTTATGTTTCCTAACCATGAACAAAAGAGTTGTTATTTGATTAACATGATCACATCATTAGAAAAACGATGTGATTGACATGACCCATTCCATTAGCTTAGCACCCGATCGTTTAGTATGTTGCTATTGCTTTCTTCATGACTTATACATGTTCCTATGACTATGAGATTATGCAACTCCAGTTTGCCGGAGGAACACTTTGTGTGCTACCAAACGTCACAACGTAACTGGGTGATTATAAAGGAGCTCTACAGGTGTCTCCAAAGGTACATGTTGGGTTGGCGTATTTCGAGATTAGGATTTGTCACTCCGTTTGTCGGAGAGGTATCTCTGGGCCCTCTCGGTAATGCACATCACATAAGCCTTGCAAGCATTGCAACTAATGAGTTAGTTGCGAGATGATGTATTACGAAACGAGTAAAGAGACTTGCCGGTAACGAGATTGAACTAGGTATTGAGATACCAACGATCGAATCTCAGGCAAGTAACATACCGATGACAAAGGGAACAACGTATGTTGTTATGCGGTCTGACCGATAAAGATCTTCGTAGAATATGTGGGAGCCAATATGAGCATCCAGGTTCCGCTATTGGTTATTGACCGGAGACGTGTCTCGGTCATGTCTACATTGTTCTCGAACCCATAGGGTCCGCACGCTTAAGGTTTCGATGACAGTTATATTATGAGTTTATGAGTTTTGATGTACCGAAGGAGTTCGGAGTCCCGGATGAGATCGGGGACATGATGAGGAGTCTCAAAATGGTCGAGACGTAAAGATCGATATATTGGACGACTATATTCGGACATCGGAAAGGTTCCGCGTGATTCGGGTATTTTCGGAGGTACCGGGGAGTTACAGGAATACGAGGAAGAAGCAATGGGCCTTAATGGGCCATAGTGGAAAGGACCAGGAGGTGGCGCGCGCCCCTCCCAAGCCCATTCCGAATTGGACAAGGGGTTTGGGGCGCGGCCCCTCTCTCCCTTCCTTCCCTTCTTCCCCCCTTTCCCCCCTTCTCCTAGTTGGACTAGGAAAGGAGGAAACCTACTCCAACTAGGAGTAGGAATCCTACTCCCTGGCGCGCCCCTCCTAGGGCCGGCCTCCTCCCCCTTGCTCCTTTATATACGGGGGCAGGGGGGCACCTCTAGACACACAAGTTGATCTTCGTGATCGTTCTCTTAGCCGTGTGCGGTGCCCCCTCCACCATAATCCTCGATAATATTGTAGCGGTGCTTAGGCGAAGCCCTGCGACAGTAGAACATCAAGATCGTCACCACGCCGCATGCTGACGGAACTCTTCCCCGACACTTTGCTGGATCAGAGTCCGGGGATCATCATCGAGCTGAACGTGTGCTAGAACTCGGAGGTGACGTAGTTTCGGTGCTTGATCGGTCGGGCCGTGAAGACGTACGACTACATCAACCGCGCTGTCATAACGCTTTCGCTGTCGGTCTATGAGGGTACGTAGATCACACTCTCCCCTCTCGTTACTATGCATCACCATGATCTTGCGTGTGCGTAGGAAATTTTTAAAATTACTACATTCCCCAACACTATAAGCCTTGCAAGCATTGTAACTAATGAGTTAGTTGCAGGATGATGTATTATGGAACGAGTAAAGAGACTTGCCGGTAACGAGATTGAACTAGGTATTGAGATACTGACGATCGAATCCCGGGCAAGTAACATACCGATGACAAAGGGAACAACGTATGTTGTTATGCGGTTTGACCGATAAAGATCTTCGTAGAATATGTGGGAGCCAATATGAGCATCCAGGTTCCGCTATTGGTTATTGACCGGAGACGTGTGTCGGTCATGTGTACAATGTTCTCGAACCTGTAGGGTCCGCACGCTTAAAGTTTGATGACGATTATATTATGAGTTTATATGTTTTGATGTACCAAAGGTAGTTTGGAGTCCCGGATGAGATCGGGGACATGACGAGGAGTCTCGAAATGGTCGAGACGTAAAGATCGATATATTGGATGACTATATTCGGACATCGGAAAGGTTCCAAGTGATTCGGGTATTTTTCGGGGTACCGGAGAGTTACGGGAATTCGTATTGGGCCTTAATGGGCCATACGGGAAAGGAGAAAAAGGCCTCAAAGGGTGGTCGCACCCCTCCCCATGGACTGGCCCGAATTGGACTAGGAAGGGGGGGCGCCCCCTTCCTTCCTTCTTCTTTTTCCTTCCCTTCTCCTACTCCAACAAGGAAAGGAGGAGTCCTACTCCTGGTGGGAGTAGGACTCCCCCCTTGGCGCGCCCCCCTTGGCCGGCCGCCTCTCCCCCCTTGCTCCTTTATATACGGGGGCAGGGGGCACCTCTAGACACAACAATTGATCAAGTTGATCTTTTAGCCGTGTGCGGTGCCCCCCTCCACCATAGTCTACCTCGATAAAACTGTAGCGATGCTTAGGCAAAGCCCTCCGTCAGTAGAACATCAACATCGTCACCACGCTGTCGTGCTGACGAAACTCTCCCTCGACACTCGGCTGGATCGGAGTTCGAGGGACGTCATCGGGCTGAACGTGTGCTGAACTCGGAGGTGTCGTACGTTCGGTACTTGATCGGTCGGATCGTGAAGACGTACGACTACATCAACCGCGTTGTGCTAACGCTTCCGCTTTCGGTCTACGAGGGTACGTAGACAACACTCTCCCCTCTCGTTGCTATGCATCACCATGATCTTGCGCGTGCGTAGGAATTTTTTTGAAATTACTATGTTCCCCAACAAAAACAGCCGAGGCCTACGACACCGGGTGAGCGCAATTCTATGGGCGGTCGCTCTTGTCAAAACAATCGAGGCCTACGACACCGGATTCGAGATGGTTTGACCCAGGTGATCATGCCATGGTTACTTTGGCATCCCTAGTAGGCTCAGTTAGCTAGACGATCCGCTCCACATATGGTTCCCAGGGGCAACTTGGTGTTGAGGTAAGCTAACTGGGTCCAACAGGTGAAAACCATGGGAGTTAACCACATAGCCTCATTTCAGGTTGGCTTACGCCAAGCTAGGAAAGACACATAACCCTTCCCGCGTCGGCCAACGTACACATGTTCGACCACTGACAATAGAACCACCACTAGGGAAAACCCTAGTAGTAGCGCGGGATAATTGCTAGTAGTAGCGTGGGGGCTGCGCTACTGCTAGGGCGCTACAGCTAACTTTTAGCAGTAGCGCGGGTGGTACCCGCGCTACTGCTACTTCTAGTAGTAGTAGCGTTGTTGCCACCCGCGCTGCTACTACTTAGTTGGAGCGCGGGTCAGCGCCCCGCGCTACTACTAACTAATTCAGAATTAAAAAAATTAATTGCAGCCATGGCGGCTGCTTCTGCTTGGCATCATCGTCCTCTCCATTCATGGATACTACTAGTCTTGGAGGGGATGAAGTTGTTCGTGGTCATGGTGCTTCCCCACCCAACTTGTGCCCGCAGCTCTCGTCTACTGCTGCTACAAAAGAAGAGAAAATTATTAGAAAGGGAAGAGAGAGATAGAGAGCAGTAGGAGGAGTAACTCACCGGTGGCCGCCGGAGTTGGTGTCGATGCCCGAAACCCTAGATGGAGCTCGGGGACCTGCTGCTTGTCGTGGGACCCTTGACCCGGCGAGGAGGTGCAAGTGGTTGTGTCCATGCATGGATCTGGCCGCCGCCATGTGGACGACGCTCTGCTGGTTTCCCTCTCCTTCCAACAGCAGAGAAGGAGAAGGATGGAGGGGGGGGGAGGGGTCTGCGAGAGGAGGTCGCCGGATTTGTGAGTGACGCCGAGGTGCGAGGCCGGCAGTGGTGCTGGGCGAGGAAGGGAATGGCGAGTGGGAGGAGAAGGGGAATCAGAAGAGTATGGGTTTGGATTTGGGCCTCCGTGCGTAGGGGAAAGGGAGAGGAGGGGGAGGGGGAGGACGGGTGGGGAAAAGGTGGTGGGTGCGGATTAGCAGTAGCGCGGTACGTAAAACGCGCTGCTGCTAAGAAAGTAGCAGCAGCGCGCTTTCGGTACAAGCGCTACTGCTAACTGGGACCAAAAATGTGCCCGATTTGAAAATTAACAGCAGCGACCTCAGAAAAACCACGCTACTGCTACAGCTATAGCAGTAGCGCGGCTCGCGGCACCGCGCTGCTGCTAAATGGAGTTGGGTGGGCATTGTCGGTCGATATTTGTAGCAGCGCGGGTTACGCCGAGCGCGCTACTGCTAAGCACTTGTCAGTAGCGGGTTTTCTACACCCGCGCTACTGCTAATTAGCAGCAGCGCTCCTTTTTGAGCCGTGCTGCTACTAAGATTCTGTGTATAGGATTTTCCCTAGTAGTGAACCAGCATAAGAAAAACACATGAGCCAACCACAAAGCCCCATTTTGGGTGGTGGGCTTATGCTAAGCCAGGAAAGACACCTACCCCCATCCCTAGCACACACATGTCTGGGCACTGATAAGGGGTCCAACAGGTAGAAAAATACAGTAGTGAACCGCAAAGCCCCATATTGGGTTGGCTTGCGCTATGCCAGCAAAGACACGTACGTCTCCTGCTATAGCATACATGCGTTAGGGCACCCAATGAGGGCCCAACATGCGGAGAACACATAGTTCAACCACAAAGCCCCATTTTGGGTGGGCTTTCCTGAAGCCAGTAAAGTGAGCCCAACTGGCAAAGAACACATGACTGGACTACAAAGACCGATTTGGGCTTATGTTGTGGAGTGACAATTTGTAAGCAACATTTTTTTATTATGAAATGTGAAATTGTCATCATTTGCATAACTATCAACAATTATATCTTATTTCTATTGTGTTTTTAGACCATGTATGTATTTGATGATAAACAGAAGCAAAATATTAGTTGCATCCATTAATTAAGAAGAACATAGTTGCTCAGGTAGTCACGGAAAATAGATGAAAAGTGACACAATCTACTGAGCGGCACACAGAAGATATTCCTCTCACACACCACCGTGAATGAAGCCTCGTCGAGGTAACACAAAAGACATCATCGTCATCCCTTCTCCTCGAGCCAGCGTCATCGCATCCCTGCTCTATGAGAAAGCGACTCTACCTTGCCGTAGATGACACCCAGCCCACTCCAAAGTGGCTAGGCGAAGCCACATGAAACTCCATGCCAATCAATCAACCACCCGCGACGGGCACACGTCAGAAACTTCGATTCTGAAGGAGACCTACAAGAAAAAATATGCAAGGCTGGCAACATGGAAGATCAAAGCAGTACCATCTACTCATATTAATAAGAAATTCCTTTCTTTCTGGTACCCATTCGGAGAGGACTCCAAAGTTAAGTGTGCTCAGCTTTGAGCAATTTCATGGTGGGTGATCAACTAGGAAGTTGCCCAGATGCGCACGAGTGAGGACAAAGTGCGCAGGAAAGACTAGAGTTGATCTGCAGGGCTAGTTTACATCCCGCCAGGAGTAACAACCAATAACCAGTCGGTGTGTCCGGGGCATTAAAGCCACATGAAACTCCATCCAAATCAATCAACCACCGGCGACGGGCACATCACAAACTTCGATTATGAAGGAGACCCACGAGAAAAACTTTACAAGGTCCGCAACATGGATGATCACAACGGTACCACCCGGGACTCGTCATCGTTGCCACCCGGGCCCGCCGTTGTGGCTTCGACTTTGCACCAACGGATAACCCTAGGCGAACCTATGGACACAGAAGAAGAGCCGACTACCGCAACCATTATGTGACCTCAACATCACTCACCTACCGTCGACGTTGTCATACATTGAACCGGTGCTTACTTACATTGACAATTGTGCTTGATTACCCAAAGCAAATGTCATTGTGAATAAAAAAGCATGTCTAGGATGAAAACCGTGCCGCTTATCGCTGATAAGAATGCCCATAGGCGTATCAAAGTGGAACCACGTGGACCTAGCCATGTCACAAACTGGATTACACTGGACACGCTGCAGGGTGCATGCCTATCACACTGTGTGTGTGGGCGCGCCCATGTAAACCCTAGACTGAAAATTGAAAATGCAGACACGACACGAGCCTGTTGTGCGCACACATTATGATGGCTTGTGTTTTTCATTCGAAACTGCTCTGCGCACACATTATGATGGCTGATTTTCACTTTTTCAGACGACACTTAGATCCAGCGGCTATACGAGCGCTGCTCATACCCATGTCATACATGGTTGTATGCGTCCAAAGATCGGCCGGATACTGTCGTCCCTATAACTTTTTCATTCAGCAAAAATCCATCCAAGAACAACGGCACTTTAAAATCGACCTTGATAGGCAGCAAGAGGCGTGAATTTATTATTGAGAAAAACTTGCAGGAGCAGGAGCAGGAGCATCTCCCTCCTTGGGGTTACATTCTTCTTTCTGCCTGAAAAGCAGCTCCATACACACATACACACACAGAGGGCAGCCTCGCACTAGCTGCCGACTAATAGCAAGCCTTGCCACCAGCACAAGAAGAGAACAAGAGAGGCACAACAACAGAAAAGATTTTACTAGGGCTAATCGAGGTAACACTGCTGATTAACTAGCTAGCTAGAAACTACGTAGATCGAGCTCCGGGCGATCGAATCATCCATCGTGCGCGTCGTCCCTCCTTGCGATCACAGACCGTGGCGGTGGTGCCGGTGGTGGTGGTGAAGCGACCCGAGATGCATCGGGGCCGGGGCCGGAGCCGGAGACGGGGCGGACATCGGGGCGAACATGCCGGTCATGTTGAAGCCGAACGGCATGGACGGGCTCGGGGCCATGGGCGACGGCGACGCGAGGGCCGGGTGGGGCGGGCACTGGTAGCACTTGGCGAAGAGGCCGAAGGTGGACACCTGCTGCACGAAGTTGGTGATGCTGGCCCACCCGCCGAAGCCGAAGCCGACGACGAGCACCCACGCCACCACGAACGAGTTGATCACGTACGCCCCCGTCCAGCCTCCGGCGAACCGCGGCGGCCGCTCCACCGCGTTCTGCATTTTTGCATCCCTCGTCAGAGAAACATAAATTCATAGTAGTACTGTATTTACCATGACAAAACGGCATGGGAATGTGAGAATGGCGGTAATAATGATGTCACAGGTGAAGGGGGCATCTGGTGCGTGGAGCTGACAGCCCCAAGCCCCCAAGCGCTCAAGTGGCGGAGTACTCTACTCTACTGCTGCTGCTGCTTTTGTTGCTTTCTAGACATGGCGGCATCAGTGTCCGGACGGACAGAATTATGCGCAGACTGCCTGCGCGCCTGCTGCGTGCTCCATCCATCGATCGATGCCAATGGCTCCCCGACAGCAGATGATACAAAACCACGCTCGCGTTTCACCGCACTTTCCCCTCAACTTTGCGCTACTGTGCACGATGGTGAGTGGTGGGTGTACTTTTTTTGAAGTTATCATCGCTGGTGCTGAAAGGAATTGGCTGACACTCGATCACTTCACTGCTAAGCTAGCTGGATGCTTGCATGCTGCGGTTTTGTCTTGCATTCAGCGAGACATCATAACATGCTGCAGCAGGAGCAGCAGATACGCAGACAATGTATACTCCAACGGAGTGGATTATACTACAATAGTACTACTCAAACTACTGAAGTATTACTGTATTTTTTATGGAATGTTTTTGTGTCACCAGTTAACTGATCGATAGACATATCTGACAGCGACGAGCCAGCAATTGTGAAGGAGGCTAGTTTACCTGAGTGACAGGTCATGTTCCCCCTAGTGTTCACAGTTTACACTGTGCGCAAGCAGATTCACTATTCACAGACATGTACTACATCATCTGCAGCAATGGCGACTAGCTAGCTAGCTGGTGCTGGGAGCAGCTGTAAGCATATGGAGCCCAGGTGTGTAGCCATGCACAAACAAAAACCCATGCATGCATGTCGATAAATCTCACCGGCATCTAGATCAATCCATCAATATCTCGTACTACAGTGTTTAGATTATTAGAAAAAAGAAAGTGATGCAAGCAAGGATAATATGACGAACCTCGCGGGACTGTGGTGAGCGGAAGGTGACCATGTGCGCCATGGCGGGGATGATGTAGACGGTGAAGCTGACGAGGAGGGAGCCGACGGCGGAGTTGATGGGGCCGAAGAAGGGGAAGATGATGGCGAGGAACCAGATGGGGATGACGACGGGGAGCCTGGCGGCGGCGCGCTTGCAGAGGCTGCGGCAGTCGTGGAGGCCGATGAGCTTCTCCCACACGAAGTAGAGCGGGGTGCAGGCGAAGCCGAAGGTGATGAACTGGTGGATGAGCATGAGGATGACGGCGGCGTCGCGCCAGGCGTCGCGCGGGAGCAGCGAGAGCGCGTTGGAGTGCGTGAGCAGCTCGTCGCCGAACGCCCAGTACGCCGCCGACGCCGACGGCAGCGTCAGGGTGAGCACGTACAGCGTCGCCAGCAGGTAGATGGCCTTGAACTTCTGCGGCCGCCACATCGCGTGCATCACCTCCCTGCACACACACACACACACACACAAACACGGATCAGACGGCGTACATTCTTGCCCGCGTGTTGTAAGATTCGTGCTATCCTCACTAGCTAGCGATGCATGTACAGTCTACCGCGACACGAACAAAGCGAGATGGAGATGGACTTGGACGTGGTTGGGCTTTGCTGTGACAAGGTAGCATGAACATGGCGACGGGGCCCAGGTGTCGGGGGCAGCTCGCTGTGCCACAGCAAGTGGACCCGCCTAGCTGATGTACTATCATGCATGCAATGGTGTTTTCTTTGTCGAGGGAAAATAGTACTGCTGCGCAAGAGATGCAAATGCAAATGGGCATGCATGCTGCGCTAGCTGTGGTGAAAAAAGCAGGGAGGGAGGCTTCAAAGCCTCAAAGCTCCAGCACTTTGCAGTAGCAAGCACCGGTACTCAGTCTTGCATTCAGCACTTTGCAGCACTACTCTGAAACAGTGTGGTTCTTTGCAGATGCCTGATGATGTTCCAAACTCCAACGTGAACACTGCTGGTACGAAAAAGTTGTACGAAATGAATAATCTTGTGCTAGACCTACAAGCTATACGTAGTACTACCATAAGAACACTGTTGGTAGGAGTACGAATAATCTTGTGCTAAACCTACAAGCTGGCTGGTAGTACCACAAATATGAACCCTAAATTCTTTTTTGAGGGTAACGAAAATCGTAGATAGATATATTATCCTGCTAGCTCAGGTTTCAACTTTGTTTATGTTGAAAATTCAGAAACGTATATGTTCCGCTCCAGCATCCACGAGCATTGTGCTCGGTTGATGTGTGGGTAGCACGTGTGTGCTCTTGGGATATACTGCATGTACGCATATGGGCACCGTGCGTGCATGTCTAGGTCTAGGTGGTCCCCAGGTGACGCCCGTTGCTTATACACAGGACGGCCCCGCATGTCAGACGACATTCCCGTTGCACGTGACCCCGAGCTGGGCAGTAGTAGCGTGCACGCTCCGTGACCAGTGACCGTTACAACATTGTATATATACGACGGATAAACTAGATGATCAGCTTTGGAAAAAGATTAGGGCATGCAAGTGAAAAGTGAGCAAGTGGGACGATGGGGCGGGGTGGGGCGTGTCGGCTTACACGGTGACAGCGTGCCCCCCGAAGGTGTAGAGGATGTTGGTGGCGCCGGTGAAGTAGAGCATGATGGTGGTGGGGCCGGAGTGCTTGACGGCGTCGGCCTGGCCGTGCATGAGGGAGGCGACGGCGATGTACCAGGCGGTGTAGGTGGTCATGAGGAGGCCGAGGAAGGACCAGACGCGGTAGTTGTGGAAGGAGGGGATGAAGACGGTGGTGGCGCAGCAGGCGCCGAAGATGTAGGTCCACGTCCGCTTGTCCAGGTGGTCGTTCACGTAGTAGATGTTGCTGGCGCAGCCGATGAGCTGGATCACCGACCCGAACAGCAGGAACGTGCAGTTGAAGGCCAGCCCCACGTTCCGCCAGTGCCGGCCCAGCAGCCCGTCCAGCACCTCGAACCACTGCATGCATGCAAAGATCAGATCAACAATGGTGGTTGCTGCTAGCTTAGAGAGCTTGGAATCATGGGATGCAGCAGCGGCAATGGAGGGAGAGAGGGAGGAGGGAGGCGCGTGCGTACCTGGATGACGTGGTTGCGGAAGTCGACCTTGTCCTTCTCCTTGCGGGTGCGGTACTCGAGGTAGAGGATGCTGATGAGGTAGGCGGTCCAGCTGCCGAGGAGGCCGTAGAAGAGCTGGAACAGGATGCCGCTCACCATGCCCAGCTGCGCGAACGAGTAGGGCAGCGTGAGCAGGACCTGCGCGACCTGGTTCGACGCGCAGCTGAACCACGCGTCGTACGCCGACCCGCCGTGCCACAGCAGGCCGGACAGCCGGGACTTGCCGTCGCCGCCGCCCTCCTGCCCGTCCTCCGCGTCCGCCTCGTAGCGGCTCAGCCCAGCGGGCGCCTTCTCGTCGGCGACGCTCGTCTCGGACGCCATCCTTCGTTGCTCTGGCTTGGCTCACTACTCGCTTAGCACTACTGATCTTGGCGAGCTTTTCTTGCTCACAGGAGGTCACTTTAGCTACCTAGCTGGCCGTTGGTTTATAATGGTGGTGACTGGTGATAGGTTGGGGTGTGCAGGGGAGGGGGGAGAGGTCGTATATATATGCAGAGGCCGCCGGCCGGAGGCGCTGAGGAGGCAGCACTCAAGCGCTCAGGCATAAAGAAAATAAAGCTAAGCCGGCTCCCGCCCCCACACGGCCTCACTTTTCTCTCTCTACATGTGCATTTTTCTGATAAAAGGAAAACAAAAGGCTCAAAAGGCGGGCGTGATTTGTTGAAAAATCCTGAGGAAAGTGGTACCTGAGTGTGGGACATTCATGTCAGGGGAACACATGAAAGATGATTTGCGTGGTGGAGGTTGTGCGGTCTGAAGAAGGAAGGGAGATTGGGTTTTAGAGACTTGCACAGTTTTAATCTTGCTATGTTAGTAAAACAGTGCTGGCGACTAATCCAAAACCTAGACTCTTTGTGTGCGCAAGTTCTGAGGGCAAAATATTACCCAGATGGTGACATATTAAAAGCTGGACACAGAAAAGGCTCTTCTTATACTTGGTAGAGTATTGTTGCAGGTATTCAGACCTTTAAACGGGGTTGCATTTGGTGTGTTGGAAGTGGAGGTCAAATCGATATCTGGCAATGATCCATGGATTCCATCAAGTGTCACAGGGAAACTAATCACAAATAGGGGTGCAACAATGCTTTCAAAGGTTGATGAGTTAATAAACCCGTACACAGGCCAGTGGGATGAGGATCTAACTCGTGATGTTTTCTCTCCTGTCGATGTTCATAGGATATTACAAATCCCTTTGAACCATCACTTGACGGAAGACTTCGTGGCTTGGGATCAGGCACATTTTCCGTGCGATCGGCTTATCATAAGGAGTTTGAACATCAACATGGTGCACCGTGGGTGTGATATAATGGGCAAGGTACAAAAAATATTAACTCAGCTTGGAAGGATATGTGGAAGCTGGAAATACCAGGGAAGATAAAACATTTTGCATGGATATTTTTGCATGGCACCCTTCCATGCTTTGGTGTATTAGCAAATCGACACATCCCATGCTAAGCTCAATGTCCAGTTTGTTCAGTCGGGGCGGAAGACATTCAACACTGCTTATTTAAGTGCCGACAAGTGACGAAAATTTGTGAGCAACGGGCTTCTTACAAGTCATATGGGAAGCCGTCGCCGAGGACGGATCAGGGTCTATTACGATGGAAATTCTATCAAAGCTTCAGGGGAATGATGCGGAGGTACCAACGAAGGAGCTTGCAGTTGTGGCAGCATGGTATATATGGTGGCAGCGCCGACAGATATTAAAGGGAGTCAAAGTCCAAACGTCGGAAAAAACTGCACTAGCCATCAAGATTTTGACGACAAATTACCTCAGATCAACTATACCCAACGGTCCAATAAGGAAGAATGATCACATGTGGAGAAAACCAGGACATGGGATAGTGAAGATAAATGTTGATGCTTCCTTTCAGTATGAAACACTTTCAGGTGCTTGTGGTGTTGTGGCTCGTGATGACCGGGGTCATTTTATTGCGGCAGCAAAGTTGGTTTGTTCGAAACATAGTGGAGTTGACTCAGCTGGCTAACTGCTATCAGAAACGGGCTGTACTTGGCAGCTCACGTTGGATGCAACAATATAGAAGTTGAATCAGATTGTTCCTTCGCGGTGGACTCGGTGAACCAATTTGATGATTACTTAGGCCCAGAGGTAGCTATCATCATAGAATGTAAACAACTTATGATGGACTTTGCGTTCATTTCCTTCAAACATTGCTATAGAGAGGCCAATCAGGTGGCAGATGGATTAGCAAAGAACTCTTTTACTACTGGACTCTCTAGTTCTTGGGATGATGAGATTCCCGATTTTATTTCTCATCTGCTTGTAAATGACATGTCTATTATTTGAGAAATAAAGTCTAGTTGCGGTCCAAAAATAAACACATGAAAGATGATGGTGACTGAATGCATACTCTACATCAATCTTTCATGCTACATTCGCCTAAGAGCAACTCTAGCAGAGTTGTCATCGTTATTATGTTGATTTTGATGAAAGTATGCATTCCTGCAGAGTCGCCATCTTATCAGGAATCATCAAATTTTATGGAGCTATAGCAGAGTCGCCATACCCGCCTGGTCATCATTAAGGATGACAATTTCACTCATGGGTACGGGTACCCGCAGATACCGTACCCGTATGGGCAGGTTATGGGTGCAATTTTATACACATCGGTAGTACCAATTTTAAAAGGGAAATAATAGAATTCCACTTACTCGTTTCTTGGCTTTTGTTCACCGCTTCTCCCTTGCGACATGTGTCCCGCTTGACAGTGGTCTCGCTGGCTCCTCACCATATTCCCCTGCCTTATCCAAGCTCCACCCGACACTCCTTATCCCCCAAGTGCGTCTTGGTACACAGTACACACAGATCCTGGAGACAACCCTGCTGCAAATGATGGCGGAGATGCAATGGCGACAGATTGCAACATGGACCATGTTGCAATGGGTGATCGCGACATGGACCATGTTGCAATGGCCACATTGCAATGGGCGACAAAAGGCCGGCATCACACAAGTGGAGGTGAACGCAACCTGGACCATGTTGCAATGGTGACCGCGACATGCTCCCTGTTGCAATGAGCCGACGGTCGAGACATAGTGTGAAATAAAGGAAAAGAGACAGCTCGTATTGCAAAGCGCTAAGCCCAACACGAGCCTTGTTGCAAAGGTTGACGCACCTCAGCCGCTCATGGTCGAGAGATGAGGCAGCTAGCTGTCTTGCGATCCGTCCAACAGCTGCCTGTGTAGTCGATCTTATATTATCATCACCAGAACAACGCGTACCGCTGCTCTTTCTAAAATCCTAATCACAATTTGTTGCTATTTACTCTCGTTAATCTTAATGTAAAGCTTGTCCCCCCGATCGCAAAAGAAATAAATAAGTCTATGTACACTATATTCTCTCCGTTGTGTATCCTCGTAGGCCTCTAGAGTGCAGTTGCCATCCCAAATGCGAGTATGCGACAAACGAATGTGCTCCACCCTCGCAAACCAAACCAGCATTCCCCCGCCCTTCTCGTTCCCGTTCCCGTGTCCCGTTGCACCACCGGGTTCCGCATATACTCTAGTCTATCGTCACCCCTCCCAGCGCCGTGTATCGGTCGTGTGCGCGTGTGCGGTGCGAGGGCACGGCGCGGCATCGGACACCGTATAAGAAAACCCAACGGCGCGCGGGCACCGCACCTCAGGCGGTCGGGCTGCGCGCCGGCGTGGTCTGCGACGCCGCACGGGCGGCGGCCTCGGCCCCGGGTCTCGTCGCCGCCGCGTGCCCCGAGCAAAGAGACGCAGAGCTTCCGGCTCCGCGCCCGCGCCGGCAATCCGTGACAGCCGGTAATTTTTTTTAGCCATTTTGCTACAGCGAACGCTGCTCAGCAAAAGGAATTACGGCGCGGCAAAGGGATCTCCGGAGGAGGATACGTGCGCGTGGGCTGTTGATCAGCCAAGAAAAGCATGTTGGTTTTTGCTGCCGCGGCGCGGCACCGCACGTGATGAGGCAAACGGCCTGTTTTGTTAAAGTGTGTGTGCTCTGCTGCAGGGTGCCCCTCCCGGGTTTTGCCGACGGTAAAGCGCTGGCCTGTGATCTGGATCCTGATACGGTGGTGGTTTTGTATGAGCGGAAGGCCGGCGCCAAGCGTTGTTGTATTCGTATGTGTTCGCTTGTTTATTCAGCCTCACATGAACTTTTCCTGCTCCCGCCGTTGAGAGAAGCAGACATTGATCTGAACGCCCACCAGGGGCTGCAATGAGTCTCTTCAAAGGTGGACTGGCGGATCCGAGGACCAGAAGGAGGCCGGGAGGACGGACACTGTCTGGCACCAACACCGTCAATACGTGGGTCATCAGTGTGTCAAGTTGTCTCTGGGTCGACCTCTGATGCGAGAAGGCTCCCGATCTTCACAAACTGAAAATAGTTAGCCCAGCAAGCATGAGGTCTAAGAGCAACTCCAATGGACCAACCCAAATGGATGGTGATTTCGTCCGTTTTTTGTCCGTTTGGGTCGGCCGCCCGCCCAGTGTCCGTCCTGTTTTTCATATGGGTCGGCATCACGCCCAACGCGTCGACCCATATGTGCAGGCGTGGCCGGCTGGCCGCCCAATTTTGCATTGCATTCAACGTATGGTGAAATAAAAATTTAACAAACAAAATGGTCCGTCCAAATAAATAATATAGTTTACAGGCCAAATGAAAATAAAAATATTTCACATAGTTTTGCAAACGAATAAAAAAAGATACATCTATTGGTTGCCAACATGAGTCCACATATACTCAACCAAATCATTTTGCAGTTGCACGTGAGTTTCCCAATCACGCATGTCTTCATGAAACTGAGTGGACTGCTCAAATGTTGCCGCTACTCCATGCTCAGGCACAATATTCTCACCCTGAAACTGAAAGCCTTGATCGTACAGACGTTCCGGACGCTCGTCTTCTACGATCATATTGTGCATGATCACACAAGCAGTCTTCACCTCCCATAGTTTCTGCGTGCTCCAAGTATTAGCAGGATACCGAACGATGCCCCATCGAGATTGCAAAACACCAAAGGCACGTTCGACATCCTTTCTAGCACTCTCTTGCTCTTGGGCAAATCTTTTCATTTTCTCTCCGACAGGGTTGAGTATTGTCTTGACAATAGTGGTCCACTGAGGATAGATACCGTCACCCAGATAATACCCTTCGTCGTAGGTGTGGCGGTTGACAGTAAAGTTCACCGGTGGGTTGTTGCCTTCGGCAAGCCTAACAAACACCGGCGAGCGCTGAAGCACGTTGATATCATTGTGTGATCCAGCCATGCCAAAGAAAGAGTGCCAGATCCAGAGATCTTGAGACGCCACGGCCTCTAGTATGACAGTGCAAGCCCTGACATGTCCCTTATACTGCCCTTGCCAAGCAGAAGGGCAGTTCTTCCATTCCCAGTGCATGTAGTCTATACTGCCAAGCATCCCTGGGAAGCCCCTGCTAGCATTCATCGCCAACAAACGGGCTGTATCTTCAGCTGTCGGCTCTCTCAAGTACTCAGGGCCAAACACAGCAATCACAGCCTTGCAGAACTTATACAGGGACTCTAGGCATGTAGACTCGCTCATACGGACGTACTCGTCAATGAGATCACCGGGCACTCCGTATGCAAGCATTCGGATGGCGGCAGTGCATTTCTGATAAGAGGAGAAACCAATCTTGCCGACGGCATCCTCTTTGCACTCGAAGTAGTCATCATAGCCGACCACTCTCTCTCTAATACGGTTGAAAACATGCCTACTCATACGGAACCGGCGGCGGAATTTATGATGTTTGAACAACGGGTTTGTTGTATCAAAGTAGTCCTTCCAGAGAAGGAAATGCCCGCTCTCCCGGTTACGATTCAACGCTGGAAGGTAGCTCGGAATGGAGCCACGAAATAACGGCCGCTGGTTGTTGAGGTGGTGATGGACCAACACGGCAGCCAATATCTCCTCCTCGTCGTCGGACGACGAATCGTCGGAGTCGCAAAGGAAATTGTGGAAAAAGAACTCGTCAGCGGAGTCCATTTTCGTACCTTGGCAAACTGTCGAACAGCTTGCGGGCGTCGAAGAAGGAGATGGACGGCGAGGGGAGACGCGGTGCCCACAGACCAGCTAGCTGCCCGGCCGACGTCCGACGAGTGTGACGGCGTCCGACGAGCGTGCCGGTCGTCTGTGGCTGGGGCGGCGAGGCGTCTACTTGGTCGCGGGGCGGCTGGGCGGTGGGGGAAACAGCGGACAAACGACAACAAACTGAAGAAAAGGAAAAGAAAACAAAATGAAGACGCTGCCCGACGAGAACACTGATGGCCTAAGTCTACCGCCACGGTCCGATCGCCGATGCGTGAGCTCCATGACAACACACCCAAGAAGGTCACGATGCAAAGCAACGCCACCGTCGAGTCAGACGGACCAGAGTGTTCTCCTGGAGCCCTGTTCTTCGGGAGGGACTCCGCTGCATGAGGTCTCACACGTCCAAGATCCCATCCCCTTGCCCTCCTCCACTTGACTCCCCTTGTCATCATCGGACTCCGCCGTTGGCCAAAGCAACTATGGCTGAAAGCGGTGTCGAGGATTGGGGAGGCTCCACCGTGTCATCTGCTGCAATGGTAACATTTGGCGCAGTGGCGGCGGTGTGGCGTCGCGGAGGCGGCAAACGGTAGCACGACAACAAGTGATGGATCAAGATTCCTTGCGACATTGCGGGTCTTCTTTGACCTCATGTGTGGAGTCCCTGGCTTGTCAATCGTGTCAGTGTGAGGTGGTTAGGCGTAGTTAGCAGAGCCTTCATGGAGCTCACGACGGCTATCGTGACAATGGTGGTGCAAGTAGTGGCACATTGCGGGTCTCCTTTGACCTCATGTGTGGAGTCCCCGGCTTGTCAATCGTGCCAGTGTGAGGTGGTTAGGCGTAGTTAGCAGAGCATTCATGGATCTCGCGACGGCTATCGTGACAATGATGGTGCAAGTAGTGGCACATTGCGGTCTGTGGGTGCCGGGGCCCATCCCGATCTACCACCAACGTTTACTTGTGTCGAAGGTGCAGGGCTGCTGCCTGCTGGGGCATCCTAAAGTAGGATTTTAGTGGTGTCAGCGGCATTCACCTTGTCTTTTGATCTACGTCGTGTGTGCAGTGACGGGTGCCCATGCTTTCTCAAGCTGCTCTTCGAATGTATGCAATTTATATTAGCTGCATTTGTTTATTTGTTTCCTTGTAAGTCTGATCCTGATATGTCCATGGAATTGTTTTTTGCTATTCTACAAACAAATTTTGAGGTTGTTTTGAACTACGGACCGCCTCTATTGCCTCTAAGTATTCGAGTAGGTTTTAAGGATGTGGCCCTCTTCAGTCCAGTAAAACTCTAACTACATAACCCCGTATTGTCCATTTATCTTAAACCATAGCCCATTCGCCCCGATCCCCCAACCTAGGACGCCACGGTAGATCTCCCGCGCCACACCTAAATCTCTCTATCAGCGGCAGCATCTCCGGTCAGCGTCGCCATTCATGACGAGCGGGTTGGCACCCGCGTCGTGTCATACATGTAATGTGTGGTGCCGTCGTGCCGGCCACACCACCACCGAGCTCGGCGAACTCGTGTTGTATAATACCTGCATGGAACATGCCTTTGTGCCTTATTGTTGTTAGTTTATATCTTAGTGTACATCTAGATAGATCGAAACTATTTTGAATGTTAGTACTTCGCAATGCCTAGGTTTATTCCCTATATGAGAGTAGTTTATGATGCCTCCATGAGTGTATGCATATTAATTCCCCAATGAAATGTCTATTAACTTTGCAATGCCTATGTTAACTTACACATTAATCTTTCTACGTTAAGCCCATTCTAATTATGACACCTATGCATCATTTTTAAGTATATAGCACATGAACATGTTGTTTACTTCGTGCAACCATGGTTTTGTAGACACATTATTGCTATTACGACCTTTTGGGTACTGCAGAAATCACCTTTTTAAAGATTATTTTGTACATTTCCACTAAAATGTCAAATTGGTGACGTGAGTACGTGACTCCATTTTATTTGCACTGCACCAAAAGAGTGGAAGGGGCACATGATGAGGACGCTATACCTGCAACATTTGTAATTTACAATTTGCTAAGTTGACGTTAAATGCATGTTGCATTCTTAAAAAAAATCTATGCATATTATAAGCATGATCATGTCGTCGCTTTTCATCGCTAACACAAGAATATTAGGTTTAGTTGAAGGAGTCACTTGAATGTGAAATCTCCATAATCACCAACCTCATTATCTCAAAAGTTTTCTCCCCATTGGCACAGACACATTGTAGATTTCAAAATTTTATTGCATATGCTAACCCTAGACACATTGTAGATTTTTAGCACATTGTTGCATATGTTTGAAAGTGCGTTATATCGACTAGAGGGGGTGAATAGGCGATTTTTATGAAAGTCTTCAAAACGTGGAAGTTATGAAGACAAACGATAGAAATAAACCTATTACCATGCAGCGGAAGATAGACTACACTAAGCAAACCATAGTCAAGTATTCAATGGAGTGAAAGCACAATGACTAATAGCAGCAATGTAGTAAGGATCAGGTAGGAAGATATTATGAAGCCAAACAGAACACTCAGTCACTCAGTAAAGACAAAAGATAGTGCAATCATACAATGACTTCACAAGGATCAACAGTATGTAAAGGGAAGGGGAGGATGAAACCAGTGACTCGTTGAAGACAATGATTTGTTGGACCAGTTCCAGTTGCTGTGACAACTGTACGTCTGGTTAGGGCGGCTAGGTATTTAAACCTGAGGACACACAGTCCTGGACACCCAGTCCTGAACACGCAGCTCAGGACACCCAGTCCTCACCGTATTCCCCTTGAGCTAAGGTCACACAGACCTCGCCCAATCACTCAGGTAAGTCTTCAAGGTAGACTCCCAAACCTTCACAGACTTCGTTCACCGGCAATCCACAATGTCTCTTGGATGCTCAGAACGCGACGCCTAACCGGCTGTAGGATTCACGGTCCTCAAGTGTAATAAGTCTTCAGATCACACAGATAAGAAGACTTAAGTGATGCCTAATTCTCTTTGGCTCTGGGTGGTTAGGGCTTTATCCTCGCAAGGAATTCTCTCTCAAAGGCTTCAAGGTGGGTTGCTCTCAAACGACAAAAGTCGTACTCTAACTCTGAGCAGCCAACCATTTATGGTTGTAGGGGGTGGGCTATTTATAGCCACTAGGCAACCCAACCTGATTTGTCCGAAATGACCCTGGGTCACTAAGGAACTGACACGTGTTCCAACGGTCAGATTTCAAACTCACACGGCAACTTTACTTGGGCTACAAGCAAAGCTGACTTATCCGACTCTGGACAAGATTCGCTCTCATAGTCTTCACTTAAAGATATAGGTTTTGGTTAAGCATCACTTCAGTCATTCTGACTGGTTCTCTTGGACCCCACTTAACAGTATGGTGGTTCCTATGACTCAACAAAGAAGAAAAAGAACTACGAAAGATCTAAGTCTTCGAGCTCCATAGGCTTCATGCGATGTCTTCTCTTGTCATAGTCTTCAATATACCACCTTTGACATCAATGTCTTCATACATTTTTAGGGGTCATCTCTGGTAGGAAAACCGAATCAATGAGGGACTTCTACCTGTGTTATCCTGCAATTCTCACAAACACATTAGTCCCTCAACTAGGTTTGTCGTTAATACTTCAAAACCAACTAGGGGTGGCACTAGATGCACTTACAATCTCCCCCTTTTTGGTGATTGATGACAAACTAGTTGAAGTTTTCAACGGGGAATATAATATGTAAAATTGTAAAGGATAAGGAATTGTCTTCATAAGTTGCAAGGGCTCCCCCTGAAGATGTGCATATAAGTAATTTGCTTTTGGAATGCACATGGCAGGTTGTGCTTGTGGAGATCCTCTTCAACTTATGATGACAATCCACTATGCATGTGAAGGTATGTGAAGATAATGACATGCATAATGGAAAATGGACGTCTGCAAAATGATCTAAGTGCGGAATTTATCGTCGCACATGCAGAATTTATCATCACATCACGAGGTGGCAAATAAGTAGCAGACGACCATCGAGTTTAAGTGTTACAACTCAAAAAACCAACTGTATCAAAGCAAACGAGAGTTGTAAACACGAAGCAAAAAAGTATAAAGCACCCGCCCATATGGACCCGCTTGAAGACTATCAAACTCATATGCTTCTCCCCCTTTTGTCAGTAAGGACCAAAAAGGTTTGAAGACATAGAGCATCTACTCGTTCCCATGAAGAGAAGGTGAAGCAGCAGGGGCGTCAGTGGTGTTCGGCGGTGCAGAAGAACTTGGAGCAGTGTCGAAGCTTGCTGAAGGAGGTGGCGGTGAAGTAGCATCGTCTTCATCCTCAATCACTCTGGCATTCATAGTTGCAGCAGAGGAAGAGAACTCGGAGTCTTCAAGAGATGGAGTTCGTCGCAGCACTGCCCTTCGAGAAGGTGTGGAGTCAAACTTGAAGCGTTCAGAGAAGCCATCCTCTTGAAGATCATCTTCAGAACACATCAGCGTTAGCCCTTTCCATGTGCGTCGAGAGGTTTCATGGGCAATAAAGGCATTCTTGGTGGCAAGATTGCGAATGCGATTAACATCCACCAAGAGGCTTTGCATTTAACGCTTCAGCCAGTCATGATGCCTATCCTGTTTCTGATGAAGAGCCACAAGAAGCTCTCGGTCATTGAGAACACGAGTGCGCTTCTTGGGTCGTTGGGCAATTGTGCTATCAGTGGCTTCAGTGAGAGAAGGATGCGATGCACGTGTAGTGCCAACCAAAGGATACACACGAGTGACTGCTTCAACTTCTTCAATGTTCTGAGAAAAACTTTGATGCTCTGCATTCTGAAGACTTAGAGATTTCTTGGCAGGCTCAAGATAGATGGCTTCAATAGACATATCCACATCAGGCAGAAAGATCCGATGATTGCGAGCAGATGGCTGATATGAGATAGCGGAGTGAAGTTTGATCAGCCGCATTACCCATGGGGCATAGAACTTCAAGCCAAAAAGATCAGAGCCTGATGCAGCAAGTTGGCGAATGAAGAAGTCCTGTGCATTGAAGCATTTGCCATGAAAAATATAGAAGACCAAAGTCATCATTGCACCTTCCAGCTTGGCATGTGGAGAGTGTCCTTTGATGGGCCAGAGAGTTCGCCTTATGATGTGATAAATAGTCCTTGGCAGATACTCAAGGTCTTCAACAAAGAACTCTTTGGGATATGCAGCATCTTGGGGCAATGGCTTCATCATACTGAGCATCTGACTCATGTTAGGTTCAGGCTTCTGAAAGATGCTCTCTACAGCTTCACTGTGAAGTTGACAGCCAGATTCGTAGAGATCGCCAGGAGTGGGTAGACCAGTGAGCTTAATGATGTCAAAGGCTTTGGCTTCGTGATGAACATTTCCTGTCATCCACTCCAGGACCCAAGTCTTCGGATCTCTGTTATACCCGCGGATGTGAAGTGTGGCATAGAATTGGAGCAGCAACTCTTTATTCCAATGCTCTTGATCGGTGATGAATGGCAGCAATCCAACCTCTTTGAAGCAATCCAGAGCTTCTTCCAGACAGGGCAGACCAGCTATTGCTTCAATATCAGGACGCTTGTGTGGGAAGATGCGACCTTGATTGTAAAGAATGCAGGAGTAATAGCTTCGCTGCGGATAGCTTCAGAACCGATCAGATGATATTCTTTCCCTTGAGTAGGGGTTCCTGGAGCTATTGAAGAAAGTGTTGTCTGCTTTGAAGCCATTGATATTGAAGGATCCAGGTGCTGATGCAGGACCTGGGAACCTGGGTAATCTTGGGATTGGCTTCTGTACCTGAGGCATGTGCTCAACATGATAGTCGAACTGAGGACCGGCAGCAGGCGCAGGAACAGAAGCAGTGGGATCTGTGGCTTCGTTGACTTCTGGTGCTTTTGTTGGTGAGGGCTCCACATTAGCTTCAGCCATGACAACGTCAGTGGCTTCATTGGTGTTGGTGGTGGCAGCCTCAAGATTTTCAACCTCCACTTGACGAGTTGGAGGGTCGGTCACATTCACGTTCTCCTCGAGAACTGCTTTTTGGTGGGACAGGGGAGTAGCAGCTTGTGGGGCTTCTTCTTCATCGGCTGATGCAACCGGAATGTCTTCAGCAGCTTTAGCTTCAGATGCAGAGACTGGAGGCCTTGGTCCTTTGCGAAGCCTACGCAATGCTGGCGACGCCTGTGGAGTTGGTGTTGGCTGGGCCTCAAAGTCTTCTTCCTCTTGTGGGCGATCAGCCCATGAAGCATCCTGAGCAATTGGCGTCAGAGGACGACCAATGCTGATGAGTTTGTTGTGCGTTAGAATAGGTGATGATACCTGTTGGTGCTCGAGCTGAGGAAGGACTGCATCATCTTCAACATGGTCATGGTGACCAATGTCTTCAGCAGCGATGGGATCAGCTGCTGGAAAGTCTTCAGCTTTATGAGCCTCTGTGAAAGCAGGCTCATGGACAGCCAATTGACGTTCTTGTGGTTCAGCGTCAGGGTGAATCATGGAGATGGGTTCAACAATCAAGGGCTCTGTGGGAGCAGCCCGTTCCTTCTTGGTCTTCCTCTTCTTCTTAGAGGGGGCAGTAGGAGAGGCTTCAGGATGTTTCCTCTTCCTGGCTTCAGCCTCAGCAGTCCTCGTCTTCCTCAGCTCTGAAGCGGTTGACCGGGCCTTTGGCTTCGAGCCAGTCATGATAGTTGGGAAGACAATGGGATCTGCTTCCTGCCTTGGTGCGAGAGGTTCGGCCACAATGGGCTTCTTCTTCTGCTTAGCAGCCATCATGGGATCAATGCCCGGACGCCCAAGGGCCTTGCGCTTCTCAGCTTCGTTGTAGCCTTGCACACACTTGTCAGCCACTCCCGAGAACCCTGAGCTTCTGCGTGTTTCTTGAGAAAGGCTTCTTTGAGCTCGTGCAGCATAATTTTGAAGTTTTTCACCTCTTGCACGTTGAGCTTGGCCATATGCTTCTTGAACTGAGCCTTTTCATAGTCAATCTGTTGCTTCAGTTCGACGATGCACTGAGCGAGAGCTAGCTCTGAAGCAATGTCGCCATGGAAGGCGACACTGAGGCCAATGGGTAGTTGCAGATCTTCGAAGCTGATGTTTGGCGTGTCAAACCACTCATCAATGAAGTTGTGGATGATTGTCACATCAAAGAGAGGCAGATCATTGAAGATTTCTGCTTCTTCTTTGATCTTGATGAGTTTCTCAAGCGTCATCTGCAAGATCTTCATCACTGGACAGATCAATGGCATCATTGCGCAGAATGGCAGCAGCTGTCAGCTCTTGGCCGGTGTGTGGCAGAGGCATCTTGACCTTCTGGGGCTTGGAGATGCGTGACAAATCTTTAGACTGCACATTGTCTTCAAGAGGTGCAGTTGCCAATGGCTTCGCTCGTGAGATTTTTGGTGCAGAGGCAGGCTTGGAAGCTTTTGGCTGCTTCATTTTCTTTGGCTTCGGCGCTGCAGGCGCTTCATCAGAGTCAGCGTCATCTACAGGCTCATTTACGGCAGTCCCTTGAACCATTATGTGGGTGATGAGACCTTCAAGGTTGTAGAAGGGCCCAAGAAGATTGGGTTCAGCTTCGCGAGTTCCATCGGCACGGGCAGCAGAGGGGCCAGGGTTGAAATCTAATCCCAAAGACTTCTTGTTCTGCTTCGCTGAGTTCTGGGCAAACTGGAAGTTGCGCTTAAACAGATTGTCGTCACGACACCATAGCAGTGACGATGGGTCAGCATCCGCAGGCTGTGGTCCACGGACCATGCAGGGATAGAAGCCTTGTTCAATGGCTTCATCTCTGGTCCTAGGTTGAAGATTTTTGTAGAGGATGTCTCCCCATGGTCGCTTGATGGCATTCTTTTCAGCATATTCCTTTGTCACAAATCTGTACTTGAACCACTGTTCTGCCCAATAACGTCGAATCCATTGGATTCGTGTCTTGCACTGATTGTAATCCTCTTCAGGATTTATCTTGTACAACTCTGAGAGGTCATCGGGCAGATCTCTTGATGTTTCTCCTCGACGCTTTCTGCCACCCTTCCTTGCTGATTTCTCTGAAGCCATGAACTTTAAACTTAAAGGCTTCAATATGTTCAAAGGCTTCAAAGGCTTTCGCTTGCTGGACAGACAGGAACTGGCTTCGGGAGAATTTATGTGATACTGTAAGAATTCTGCAAGTGAATGCAGACTATGAGAACCAAGGGATTCTCCCACGGACATGTACATGTGACAGCATTAAGGTGCGAGGGAAGGGGAAGAGGTCATATGCATTCTCAGAAGATTTTGAAGATAAATCAGTTTAGAAGACATTGACCTCATCATGCGAAGACATTCGCTCATAGATAAGGAGTTGGTTCCAGATTTGTACGAATCCACAGATCAGTACAAGTGAGGAATCTAACAACTTTGTGAAGCATAAGTGAATATACTAGGCATGTTATGAGATGCAGTATGAAAGAGATCCAACTTGTGTGAATAAAAACTGCTTGTGGTAGAAAGTGATAAAGCTATAGGATCAAAGGGGCTGTAAAAAGGAAGTTTTATTTACCACATGAAGAACTGCTAGACGGAGTGGAAGAGGAGGCCGAGCAGTTCGATCGTCCGTGCCCTAACTTGGCGACGGAGGACACCTACGGCGACGGCGGAGAAGACGATGTCCGCGGTCGGCGTGAAGACGGCGTCGGAGAGGTTGCAGCAGCGAAGCGCTTCGTCGCCGGCGTCGTCGAGGGCTAGCGGTGGCGCTAGGGTTCATGCAAGAGTGGAAGAAGAGATAATGACTGCTGAGAGGTGTGTATTTATAGGTATAGGGGCGGCACTGCGTTATTACACAGGTGCCCCTGGCGATTCACATCTGAGGAACACGTGGCCATCATGCAGCATATCGGGGGTTGTTCCACATCCCACGCACGCCTGGATTGTCGTGTGGTCGTTCCCACTTCTTTGGGTTTCGGGTGAAGGAATGAGCATTGAAAACGGACTTAATGTGTGTCTCTGTATCTTCTGCTGACAAGGATGCAGAGAAGACATTCGACAGTTTCACTAAAATGTATATGATTTGAAGAGATAGAGTTTGAGATAGAGAGCATAGAGAGGTTAGGGTCCGATCACATTCACTTAGTTCAAAAGATTCAATAGGAAGACATAGCTATAAGTGAATGCTGTAGAGGACAGAACACTAGTATGTATATATATATATATATATATATATATATATATATATATATATATATATATATATATAATCAACATAGTGAAGATAATCATGAAGACATGTTAAGATTGAAGCCAAACCAAATGTGAAGACATGGCAAATGTAACGCCATGAGTGAAACACTTCAAAAGAACATTTGGTGGTGGCGTTACCCACCGTATAGGAAGTATTAGACCCAGACACGGCGCACAATTATCGTGGCACTCCGAAGTCAAATTCCACATTAATGTATTCACACTTAGAATGTATGTCTTCATTGATTGAAGATATACTTTACTTCGTGTGTTGCACATCTAAGTCATCAATATGCATAAGTGTTAGGATGTGTGCCTGATCACAGGACATTTGAGGATTCCAAGATATTTAGCTCACACCGTAACTTGCAAAATCTCTTTTCATCCAAGGGCTTGGTGAAGATATCTGCCAATTGCTCTTCAGTGTTGACGTGTATGATATCAATATCTTCCTTCACAACATGATCTCTGAGAAAGTGATGACGAATTTCAATGTGTTTTGTCTTCGAGTGCTGAACTGGGTTGTTGGCAATCTTGATGGCGCTTTCGTTGTCGCAGTAGAGTGGCACTTGCTTCAGATGACTGCCATAGTCCTTGAGTGTTTGCTTCATCCACAGAAGCTGAGCGCAGCAAGATCCAGCAGCAATGTATTCAGATTCAGCAGTGGAGAGAGATACACAGTTCTGCTTCTTTGAAGACCAACATACAAGTGATCGTCCCAGAAAATGACATGTGCCTGATGTAGACTTGCGATCCACTTTGTCACCAGTATAATCAGCATCCGAGAATTCAACCAGATCAAACTCTGAGCCCTTTGGATACCATAAGCCTAGAGTTGGGGTGTGAGCCAAATATCGAAGAATTCGCTTCACAGCTAAGTGATGCGACTCCTTTGGTGCCGCTTGAAATCGAGCACACATGCAAACACTAAGCATAATATCTGGCCTAGATGCACATAGATAAAGCAAAGAACCAATAATGGAGTGGTATACCTTTTGGTCGAACTCTTTACCATTGTCGTCAGGACCCAGATGATGCTTGGCTGGCATTGGCGTCGTGAAGCCTTTGCAATCTTGCGTACCGAACTTCTTCAGGCAATCTTTGAGATACTTCTCTTGAGATAAGAACATGTCGTTGCGTTGCTGTCGTATTTGAAGACCGAGGAAGAACTTCAGCTCTCCCATCATGGACATCTGATATTGCTCTTGCATCATATATCCAAACTCTTCACTATACTTCTGATTGGTGCAGCCAAAGATAATGTCATCCACATATATTTGGCACACAAAAAGTTCACCATCATATGTCTTCGTGAAGAGAGTGGGGTCGAGGGAACCAGGTATGAAGCCTTTGCTCTTCAGGAAGTATTTGAGTGTGTCATACCAGGCCCGAGGGGCTTGTTTGAGGCCATACAGTGCCTTGTTGAGCTTGTATACCATGCCAGGATGTTTTGGATCTTCAAAGCCAGGCGGTTGTGCAACATACACTTCTTCTTCAATCTTGCCATTGAGAAAGGCGCTCTTCACATCCATTTGATATAAAATTATGTTATGATGATTTGCATAGGCCAGCAGTATGCGTATGGCTTCAAGTCTAGCCACAGGAGCAAATGTTTCATCGAAGTCAATGCCTTCCACTTGAGTATATTCTTGAGCAACGAGACGAGCTTTGTTTCTGACAACTTGACCATGCTCATCTTGCTTGTTGCGGTATATTCATTTGGTGCCTATTATGTTGTGCTTCTGAGGATCGGGACGCTTAACCAGTTCCCATACATTATTCAGCTCAAACTGTTGAAGCTCTTCTTGCATAGCTTGAATCCATTCAGGTTCCATGAAGGCTTCTTCAACTTTCTTGGGTTCTGTTATTGAGACAAATGCGAAGTGCCCATAGAAATTTGCTAGCCGAGTTGCCCTTGAACGAGTGAGCGGACCGGGTGCATTGATGCTATCAATTATTCTCTCAATCAGCATTTCATTGGCAACACGAGGATGTACAGGGCAAAGGTTTTGCTCTTGCTGATCATTGTCATTGTTAGTGAGATTGTCTTCAGGCTGAGCATTGTCTTCAGGTTGATCAGGTGCGGAGATGATAAGTTCCTCTTCAGGTTGAGCTTCAGAGGGTATGATTTCTCCGGTTTCCATAAGCTTGATTGATTCGCTAGATGGAACTTCATCTAGCATATTTGGGAGGTGCTCTCTTTGTGAACCGTTAGTCTCATCAAATCGCACATCCACTGTTTCAACCACTTTATAATGAAAGAGATTGAAGACTCTGTAGGAGTGCGAATCCTTTCCATATCCAAGCATAAAACCCTCATGTGCTTTTGGTGCAAATTTTGAAGTGTGATGTGGATCCTTGATCCAGCACCTAGCGCCAAATACTCTGAAGTAACTGACATTTGGCTTCTTGCCAGTAAGGAGCTCATAAGATGTCTTGTTCAGAAGCTTGTGAAGATAAACACGATTGATTGTATGGCATGCAGTATCAATGGCTTCAGGCCAGAATTTTCTTGGAGTCTTGTATTCATCAAGCATCGTTCGGGCCATCTCAATGAGTGTTCTGTTCTTGCGTTCGACGACGCCATTCTGCTGTGGCGTGTACGGGGCTGAGAATTCATGTGTGATACCCAAGGTATCAAGATATGTATCAAGGCCGGTGTTCTTGAATTCAGTGCCATTGTCACTTCTGATGTGCTTTATCTTGGCGCCATAGTTGTTCATTGCTCGATTGGCGAAGCGTCTGAAGACATCCTGCACTTCAGTCTTATAGAGGATTATGTGCACCCAGGTATATCTAGAATAATCATCAACAATGACAAAGCCATAGAGACAAGCAGTAGTAGTAAGAGTTGAGTAATGAGTGGGACCGAAAAGATCCATGTGGAACAGTTCGAAGGGTCGAGTAGTTGTCATGATTGTCTTCGAGGGATGTTTGGCCCTCGTCATCTTTCCTGCTTCACAGACACCGCATAAGTGATCTTTCTTGAACTTGACGCCCTCGATGCCTATGACATGCTTCTTCTTTGCAAGGGTGTGGAGGTTCCTCATGCCAGCATGCCCTAGCCTCCGATGCCAGAGCCAGCATTCTGAAGCTTTTGCCAGAAGACATACGGCAAGTTGTGGTCCTGCTGAGAAATCTACCACGTACAAATCATCTTTCCGATACCCTTCAAACACTAGAGACTTGTTAGATTCCATTAGAACAAGGCAACGATATTTTCCAAACATTACGATCATGTTCAGATCACAAAGCATTGAGACAGACATTAAGTTGAAGCCAAGGGATTCAACAAGCATGACTTTATCCATGTGTTGATCCTTTGAGATTGCAACTCTACCTAGACCCAATACCTTACTTTTACCAGTGTCAGCAAATGTGATGTGACTCTTGTCGGATGGACGTAAGGTTGAGTCCATAAGAAGGCTTCTTTTGCCAGTCATGTGATTGGTACACCCACTATCAATAATCCATTCTGAAGACGCTGGTGTCATACCCTACAGTGCAGTTAGGGGGATAGGCTTCACGAAGAGAATTGTGAAGCAAAAACATTTGACAAACAAGTGGGTTATGAAAGCTTAGATCCAGATTAGGACTAATAGGGAGAGTAGCAAGCGATTCAGGAATGAAGTAAATAGTAAGACCATTCGGGCATTTGATCTTGCGCCCTACAAGATGTTTAAGTCCCCAGCAATAGCGTCAGACGATTTTGGTTTTCTGTTGGAGACCATTCCCTGCAAAAGAGAGTTAAGCTTTCTTAGCCACCCACATCTTCAAGGGTGGCTTAGAAGCAATAAGTCTAAGTGCAGCATCTGAGAACTTTGGCTTTGGAGCCCTAGCAAACTGTCTTGCAGGCGGACAATAGTACTCATAAGAATAAGTAGAATAGTTCTTGGTCTTATGAACATGGCGGTTTGATGAACCACGCTCATATTCATAGGCCTGAGTATGGTTTCCCTGTAAAACATTTGCGTTAGTGCGACTCAGGTGAGTCCTCTGTCTGTATGAAGCCTTTGGACCGTATGAAGCATGTGGTTTGGGGTTTGTCTTCTTCACGTGTGGTGTCATGATGACATTCACAGGAAGATTCTCCAGACACTTTTTTGGAATCCAGATCTTCTTCATAGGCGGTCCATTCCTGCAGTTAGTACCAATGTACCTGGCAAACACTTCACCATTCTGATTCTTAAACAGTTTATAGTTTGCATCAAATGATTCATCAATGACAATGGGGTTTGCACAAGTGAAGCCAAATAGAGTGGATGGATCTGCTGAAGATTCCTCTGCAGCAACCCATGTGGTTTTGGGGTACTGCTCAGGTTTCCAGTAAGAGCCATCAACATTCATTTTCCTTACGAACCTAACGCCCTCTTTCCTCGGATTGCGGTTCAAGATCTGCTTTTTGAGGACATCACATAGTGTCGGATGCCCTTTAAGACTTTTGTACGTCCCTGTTTCAAGCAATGTCTTCAACCTAGCATTCTCATCAGTAATAGCAGTGGTATCCTCAGCAGAGGGGTTAGTTTCCACATCAACAGTTGAAGATATTGCAACAGTAGCAGCAATAGAACATTCAACAACAGAAGTAGTATTATCACGCTCAATGCATTTAAGACATGGTGGTTCAAATCCTTCCTGAGCAGAACTGATCTGTTTGGCGTGAAATGACTCATTTTCCTTTTGAAGATCTTCATGAGCCGCTCTCAATTTCTCAAGATCTTGCTTCCTTTGAAGATAATCATAGAAAAGCTTTTCATGAGTTGTTGAGAGCGTTTCATGACGACTTTCAAGTTCCTCATACTTAACGTGAAGATTTTTTATGTCTTCAATTAAGGACTCAGATCGAGTCATTTTAGCGCCTAACAGATCATCGCTTTTGTCTAACAGTTTTTGAATATGTTTCATGGCTTTCTGTTGTTCAGTTGCAATTTTAGCAAGTGTTTTGTAGCTGGATTTTGAACCACAATCAGAGTCATCGTCACTAGATGTTTGATAGTGAGTAGTGCGTGTGTTTACCTTGGCACCACGTGCCATGAAGCAGTAGGTAGGAGTGGAGTAGTCCTTGTCATTTGCATCGGTGTCGGTGATGAAGTCATTGTCTTCAGTGTTGAAGATGGACTTGGCAACGTATGCTGTAGCCAGACTTACGACGCCAGAATCGGACTCCTCCTTAGACTCCACCTCCGCCTCCTCAGAAGCGGACTCCTCCTCTGAATCCATTTCCTTGCCAACAAATGCACGTGCCTTGCTAGATGAGCTCTTCTTGTGTGATGAAGACTTTGAGGAAGACTTGGAAGAAGACTTTGAGTATTTCTTCTTCTTCTTGTCGTCAGAGTCATATTCCTTGCTCTTCTTCTTCTTTTTGTTCTCATTGTCCCACTGCGGACACTTAGAGATGAAGTGGCCAGGTTTCTTGCACTTGTGACATGTTTTCTTCTTGTAGTCATGAGCAGAAGCTTCATCAATCCTTGAGCTTGATCGTGAAGACTTTCTGAAGCCTTTCTTCTTGGTGAATTTTTGGAACTTCTTCACAATCATAGCAAGTTCCTTTCCAATGTCTTCAGGATCATCAGAACTGCTGTCAGATTCTTCTTCAGATGAGGAGACAGCTTTTGCCTTCAAGGCACGAGTTCGCCCATAGTTTGGACCGTAGATATCTCTTTTCTGAGAAAGCTGAAACTCATGTGTGTTGAGCCTCTCAAGTATGTCAGACGGATCGAGTGTCTTGAAATCAGGACGTTCTTGAATCATCAGGGCTAGGGTGTCAAACGAACTGTCAAGTGATCTCAATAGTGTCTTGACGACTTCATGCTTGATGATCTCAGTTGCGCCAAGGGCTTGAATCTCATTCGTGATGTCAGTGAGTCGATCAAATGTGAGCTTGACATTCTCATTGTCATTTCTCTTGAAGCGGTTGAAGAGATTGCGAAGGACACTGATTCTCTGATCTCTCTGGGTTGAAACGCCTTCGTTGACTTTGGAGAGCCAGTCCCAGACTAGCTTAGATGTTTCCAAAGCACTCACGCGGCCATACTGTCCTTTGGTCAGATGACCACAGATGATATTCTTGGCAGTAGAGTCTAGTTGAATGAACTTCTTGACATCAGCAGCAGTGACACCTTCTCCAGCCTTGGGAATGCCGTTCTTGACGACATACCATAGGTCGACATCAATGGCTTCAAGATGCATGCGCATCTTATTCTTCCAGTAGGGATATTCAGTTCCATCAAAGACGGGGCACGCAGTGGAGACTTTAATTATCCCTGCAGTCGACATAGCTAAAACTCTAGGTGGTTAAACCGAATCACACAGAACAAGGGAGTACCTTGCTTTGATACCAATTGAAAGTGCTTATATCGACTAGAGGGGGGGGGGTGAATAGGCGATTTTTATGAAAGTCTTCAAAACGTGGAAGTTATGAAGACAAACGATAGAAATAAACCTATTACCATGCAGCGGAAGGTAGACTACACTAAGAAAACCATAGTCAAGTATTCAATGGAGTGAAAGCACAATGACTAATAGCAGCAATGTAGTAAGGATCAGGTAGGAAGATATTATGAAGCCAAACAGAACACGCGGTCACTCAGTGAAGACAAAAGATAGTGCAATCATACAATGACTTCACAAGGACCAACAGTATGTAAAGGGAAGGGAAGGATGAAACCAATGACTCGTTGAAGACAATGAATTGTTGGACCAGTTCCAGTTGTTGTGACAACTGTACGTCTCGTTAGGGCGGCTAGGTATTTAAACCTGAGGACACACAGTCCCGGACACCCAGTCCTGAACACGCAGCTCAGGACACCCAATCCTCGCCGTATTCCCCTTGAGCTAAGGTCACACAGACCTCGCCCAATCACTCAGGTAAGTCTTCAAGGTAGACTCCCAAACCTTCACAGACTTTGTTCACCGGCAATCCACAATGTCTCTTGGATGCTCAAAACGCGACGCCTAACCGGCTGGAGGATTCACAGTCCTCAAGTGTAATAAGTCTTCAGATCACACAGACAAGAAGACTTAAGTGATGCCTAATTCTCTTTGGCTCTGGGTGGTTAGGGCTTTATCCTCGCAAGGAATTCTCTCTCAAAGGCTTCGAGGTGGGTTGCTCTCAAACGACAAAAGCCGTACTCTAACTCTGAGCAGCCAACCATTTATGGTTGTAGGGGGTGGGCTATTTATAGCCACTAGGCAACCCGACCTGATTTGTCCGAAATGACCCTGGGTCACTAAGGAACTGACACGTGTTCCAACGGTCAGATTTCAAACTCACACGGCAACTTTACTTGGGCTACAAGAAAAACTGACTTGTCCGACTCTGGACAAGATTCGCTCTCATAGTCTTCACTCGAAGACATAGGTTTTGGTTAAGCATCACTTCAGTCATTCTGACTGGTTCTCTTGGACCCCACTTAACAGTACGGTGGTTCCTATGACTCAACAAAGAAGAAAAAGAACTACGAAAGATCTAAGTCTTCGAGCTCCATAGGCTTCATGCGATGTCTTCTCTTGTCATAGTCTTCAACGTGAATATCTTCGTATACCACCTTTGACATCAATGTCTTCATACATTTTTAGGGGTCATCTCTGGTAGGAAAACCGAATCAATGAGGGACTTCTACCTGTGTTATCCTGCAATTCTCACAAACACATTAGTCCCTCAACTAGGTTTGTCGTCAATACTCCAAAACCAACTAGGGGTGGCACTAGATGCACTTACAATGTTGCCGCTAAACAATTAGACAAGTATTAATCTATTTACGAAATGCAATGCAACTAGGAGATGAATTTGGATGTGCATTAGGAAAATGTTGCGGATGTGTATTTTGAATGTTGATAAAATGGAATAAAATAAAATGAAAAGTAAATCCACCAAAAAAGTGAAATACATATGGTTATGTTAGTGTATAGGAGGCTGTTCTAGAGCAAGAGCCGCCTTGGATCATCCTAGCATTGTAAGCGGTTTGTCTACGTAGACCACTTGTGGTGGGATATCATTGCAGGCGGTTCTGAAACCGCCTCTATTGTTCTGATTATTAGCAGCATAGGCTTTGACGCGAAACGAAGAACCGCCACAGACCCATGTACTAATATTTCCTCCAATGCTCAATTTTGTAATAGTGAACACCAACGTTGCCAGGCAAAACCAACTTGAATTAGACCTAGGGGTTTCACCCTAGAACTGGAAAAAAATGTACTTGAGAAGCACCCCTCAATCAAAATCATCTTGTGACGTCGCCTCCATTTTCCACGATTCCAAAACATAGTCTTTATAAGAAAACAAATATGCGAAAGCACTCAATAATAAAAACCAGATGTGAATGCCTTTGGAAGAAAAAACTCAAGCCAACTCAAATTTAAACCAAATCCACTCGACCCAAAGAATAGGCAATGTGAAGTTCATCTTCTTGAGGAGGTCTTGATCATCTCTTCCTAGTAGAGGTCTTCGTTTTGTTCGATTTCCACAGTGGTAGACTTAGGACCTTAGTATTGGGGCTGCCACAATTTGCATATACAAAGTATAGACATTTTATAACTTCGGTATATCTGCTTAAATTTTGTGAAAACTACACTATAAGTAGTATCAATTTATCAGTATGTCTTCGTAACTGCAATAAATAATTTCAAAACAAAATTAAGCTCTTAGATAATAATGGTAATTACAGGATATAAATTATTTTGTATTTTAGAAAGAGATGGCATGAAACCCCTGATGGATCCAACCTTGAAGTGGAGAGACATTATCTCGATGCAAATGCACACTTAGCGAGAGGTTCTACGAGGATATCGGATTGTGAGGAGGTGGTTTTTTTTTTGGTACAACCATAGTGTGTGGTTAACGACTAGAGAGGGGTTTCAACAAGTTTGCGGATGTATAGAGTAGGTCACAATGTAACTTCGTGCATGTATGTATGGTATACATACCGGGCTGACGCTTTTTTTCTTTTTGAAGGAGGGCCAAGGTTGAGCGAATAGCTAGGTGATGAAGCACCTAATTAACGAAGAAGAAAACAAAGAGGAAATACTTCGGAGATCCTACATGGAGATGCTAGAATCGCATCATTACGTTTGCGGCGAGCATCTCCCCCTCCCAGCCAGCCCTCCTTTTGTAGCTCTTGTTAATCTTTCTCTGTCTTCCACGGTGAGCACCCCTCAAAGGCACTTTGCACACACATGGAGGAAGAGGGAGAGAGGGAGACCAGTGACAGGAAAACACACTCATGGCCTCCATAATTTTTCTAGCGGGAAAGGCCCGCAGGCCCACTCATGGCCCCCATGACCCTACACTACACCACACACACTTTGCTTTCACTGGCGCTAGGTCCATGTATAAAACCGATGGCCCCGATTCCATGCAGCGGCATGGGGCCCGGCTGTAAGCCGCACGTCCGGCGGCATGATCGAGCCCGCGCGGTCGGGGGGCGTGCGGTACCTGGTCCGGGGGACATTCCCTCACTGGGCCTCGCGCTCACTGTTTGTACCACCTTTCAGTGCTGCTGCCCGAGTGCCGTTCGGTCTTTTCATGCAAGTGTTGATCGAAACAAAGGCAGTGGAATTTGTCGTTCGTCGGGCCTGCTACTGGCCGCTCGATCCGCAGTTTATTACTCTTTGTTTCTGCGTAATTTTTGGGCGCATCTGCCGCATGTTGCAGCTCGCGCGTATGGACGGTGGAAGAAGAGAGAGACTGTAGAGCGTAGGAGTGGGAAGCTCGGGCTACAAAGAGCTTATAATTAGCTTATTACGCGATAATTTATGGAAGCTGTTTTTCAGAATTAACAACTCTCGGGATACCTAGTGGAGACGTAGTCCTCCTCTTCTTGTTGTATCAAGTGGCCTCCGGATGGTGAGCAATGATGGTAAGTGATTTACAAATATGGTTTGACCACCATCATGCGTTGCGTGGTGCTCTTTAATTATGGTATGCTTTTTCTTGAAGAATGATGGGGCTTGGGTGCCACTAGCAAAACATCGATGCAACTCAGGGGAGGCAGGCCTCGACAGCAACATTTGGCCTTCGGACGCACTCTCCATCCGCTGGAAGATTTAGAATTCTTCGAATGTAGAAACATTCCACGGGGACATCCACCCCCCTTCACGCGATACAATCAGGAATGTCATCTTCACCTTCTTTGTATAGACTTTTAGGTCTAAGGAACCGTCCCAAAAGGACATCGTCGTGTCTTGGCGGCAATACATCTCCTCATGCTCCCGCGCCTCTTGTAACTCTTGCCCATGATCACTTTGAGTTTCATGATTTTCAAGAAAGTTTACTAGATTTCTAAAAATGTTTGCCAATTCAAAAAAGTTCACGAGTTTAATAAAATCTTCGCAATTTCGAAACTCTTTGTGATTTATAAAAAGTTTTTTAATTCTTAGAAAATGTTACAAATTTCAGAAAGTGTTCATGATTTAAAAAAATGTGTTCACGAATTTACAAAAAATGTTCATGATTACCAAAAAATGTTCACGAATTTTCAAGATGTACGAAAAAATAAAAATTGAAAAATCCAAAAATTAATAAAGAAGAAATGAAGGAAAGAAAAAATAAAAATCAGAAAATAAACAAAAAGGTAAATCAAGAAAATTGGTTCATGGAGGTTCTAGGCGAGGTTCTAGAACCTTCTCAAAACATGTGAGGAATACACTAAAAATAGGCCGGGAACCACTGATCGAGCCCGCTGGAGGGGTGCACCCTGCCACCCTGGGTTGCTTTGCGGGCAACCTGCTGCGAAATAGGAGATGCCATTCAGTGCGTGACGCGCCGGTGAATGAGCAAGCGCGCATCGCTCTCCCCTACCGGGCGCCCTATTGGGCCGGCCAAGGACAAGGTGGGACGTCCTACTGTTTGGATTTCAAAAATTACCAAATTTTAAAAAGAAAGATTTGAAAAAATGTTTCAGAAATCATAAAATATGCATGGAATAAAAGAATGCTCATCAATTTGAAAAATATTTGCACATTGAAAAATGTACATGAATAAGAAAAAAAGTTTCGCAAATTCAAATATTTTCAAGAATTTTGAAAAAATGTTGACAAAAATAAAAAACAGTCAAGAATTGGTGGTTATATGGCCATCGGGTCCAATATGGAGACTCTACTAGAGTTCCTCTAGAGATAGGAATCCTATTCTCTCATGTTCTATTTGCCTATGATACAATATTTTGTACACCAAAGATTTGCTTACCTAGACTCTCTTAAAATGCAAGTGCAAATAAGGTAGCATGCAAGATTATAAAGTGCAAGTAAATAAAAGCCACATATTGAAATTTAATGATGCAATAAAGTAAACAAGAGCAAGTGTGAAAGTAGTGATGGTAGAGCGGAATTGTCCCTAGGCCATTGACTATGATACTATAACCAATATCATGTTTTTATGGCATTATATGTGGAAGATGCCTATGCTAAGTAGCTAACATGTTCTTATAGTTGAATCTCTAATCAAGCATCCGCAAATACTAGGTATTCATTAAGGTAGATAAAACCATATCATTGAGATATATGAGTACTCATTATCCCATATGCTTTAACTCATATACTTAGGTATGGTAATATGTGTCACGTCGGCCACCTTATGCATATTCATCTCAACATATTAGTAACCTCAAGTCTGATCTAATATACGCGCGCGCTCATACATTAGCACAAGAACACAACATCATAACAATCATACAATTTGGGGGACCAGTAGATAACTACAACTAATCCACAACACCATATCATCAATACCACATGACAAATGAAATTTACTCAGACATAACAACAACACAGTAGATAATTGGACAATAGTTCATTGTATCAAACATCATGTTTAAGTAGGTGAATGGTGAGGTTTCTGGATTAGTTTACTAGTGTATAGATGGAGGGATATGACCAAAGAGATGGTGTCGCAGTCGATGAAGATCATGATGGCAATGACAATTTCCCCGGTGGCGCTCGGGCATCACCGGAAGAGAGCAGGAGAGAGACCCCCCCCCCCCCTCCTTCTTCTTCTTCCTTGACATCCCCTTAGTGGGGAAGGGTTTCTCCTCTTATTTTTGGATGGCCATGGGTGTGGAGATGAGAGTCGCGTTCGAGATTGGATTTAACCTTTTGGGGAGCAGTTTTTTACGTCATTTTCTGAGTCTCGTCGCCATTTTATAACTCCTAATATCTCTAACTCTGAAAACACTGAGTCGTCATAGGACAAAATTTAGGGACAAGTTCATGGTTAAAGAACTCACCCAAGAAGCTCCAAACTACCCAAGTGACTAGGAGACATGTGCAGGCTAGGGGCTGCGTGCCTGCGTGGAAGCATACTAGCTCCTCTCGGGTGGGTCTCTAGCCAATGGGGACCTTTGGTCCTTATATCATCATCATATTTTTATTATATGTTTTGTCTACGAATATACCATTTTTTCAATGGAAGGCAAAAACACTAAAAAAACAACAATATGTACTTGCCACTGAATTAATAAGTTAGTTCCATAAAAAATAATATAGATGTGAAACAAACATAACAAAAATTATAGATATGTTAAAAAAAGTATCAAACCCCACACTCTGGGATAGAAAGGAGAGTGGATTGAAATGATCAAACGAGTGGGAAAGAAACAACCATTAGAAGTTGGCACGATGATTGAGCGACAATTTATTCTTTGACACCAAGGCAAAACCTATAATTTTTATATTGGTGCAAATAGTTCTTTTCTTTAACGTGGCAAAGAGGAGGAAAAACTTATATCTCAACTATACATGCGTGATCCGACTAATAGCAAAGGAAGTTTTCATTTGCACCCAAAACCGACTTTTCATGTGATATGTTGCCGCATATTTTGGTTATGAATATGAATGCATTACGGGCTATATGTAACAATGGGCTGAAACAAGATGCAATGTAATGGCAAGATGAATGCGAACATGTGTTTGTATCAGACATGTGTTGATATGTGCTCATTTGCTACGAACACATATGTAAAAATATTCATCATGTATTTAAAAAAATTATCCATCATGTATCTTCATTTTCTTCATCACAACTTAAAATTTATTTATATAATTTCTGGAAAAAAAGTTTATTCATATAACAAAAGATTATATTCATGTAATAAACATAGGTTATAAAATTGTAGATATAAGAAAAAAAAGTAATTTTGAAAAGAAGCCCCTGATAGTGGAGTCCGATTGCTTGCTGGCCATCCAATTTATTCAGGAAAGAAGCACTAATCGCTCGCCGGTGGCAACACTAGTCAAGGAGACAAAGAACCTCTTGCATGAAGGTCGTGAGTTTTGCTTAATACTCCCTTCGTTCGGAATTACTTGTCGCAGAAATGGATGTATCTAAATATATTTTAGTTCTAGATACTTTCATTTCCGAGTAAATGTAAAGCGTAGTCTGAATGCTGCTGCTCACTTGATGGCTCAGCTAGGTCGCACGTCGCGGCGTACTGCTACCTGGTGCCAGGCTCAGGACCAGTTGATTTGTGTAATCTCTGTCAAAACGAGTGTAATACTGTTGCTTAATTAATATATACACTTGTTGACCCACAAAAAATAGGTGAAGAAGACAAAAGAAAGAGGAAAATTAGAAAAACAAAAAAAAACAAGAAACAATTTGAAAACCTAGAAGAAACTGGTGAAAATGATTAAAAAAATCAGAAAAAGATACGCACACCAAACCGTGTAAGTGGCCTATTATCCATGCACGAGGCGCGGATTAGTGGGACCTCCTATACCGCGCGGGGAGCGCTACTAGGACGCAGGGTGCACCCCTCGCTCCCCAGCTCGCCATTTTGGTCCGGCCCATATACGGGCTCCCAATTTTTAAATTTCATTTTTTTTCTTTTCCTTTGTGATTTTTATACCATAAATAATATGGGATTTTAAAGAAGTTCCGAAATTTTGAAAAAATTATAATTGTAATAAAAAGTTCATAAAATCACAAATATTTGTGAATTTAAAAAATTATTGTTTTTTCAAAAGATGTTCGCATATTTAAAAAAAGTTCATGATTTCGAAAAAATTACAAATATTAAAAAAATGTCATCAATTTGAATAAAAATTGCGAATTCAAATAATGTTCATATATTTTTCTAAAGAAAATGAAAATATGTATTCGAATTCCAAACATTATTCTAAAAGTTCGAAAAAACTTCGTCGGTTCCAAAACAACTCGCTGATTCAAAATATGTTCATGTATTTTAAAAAAGTTCGTCAAACAATAAAAGTTTCATGATTTTCAAGGAAGCTTGCCAAATTTTTTAAAATGTTTGCCAATTCAAAAAAGTTCACGAGTTTAAAAAAATCTTTGCAATTACGAAAATCTTTGTGATTTATGAAAAATTTGTTAATTCGTAGAAAATGTTAAAATTTTCAGAAAATGTTCATGATTTAAACAAATGTGTTCACGAATTTACAAAAAAATGTTCATGATTACCAAAAAATGTTCACAAATTTAGAAGATGTACAAAAAATAAAAAGTGAAAAAAAAATCCAAAAATTAATAGAGAAGAAATGAAGGGAAACAAAAAAGCAAAAATCAAAAATCAAAAAATAAACAAAAAAGTAAATCAAGAAAATAGATTCATGGAGGTTCTAGGGGAATTTCTAGAACCTTCCCAAAACCGGTGAGGAATATACCAAAAATAGGCCGGGAATCACTGATCGAGCCTGCTGGAGGGGTGCACCCTGCCACCCTAGGTTGCTTGCGGGCAACCTGCTGCAAAATAGGAGACGCCATTCAGCGCATGACGCACTGATGAATGAGCAGGTGCGCACCGCTCTCCCCTACTGGGCGCCCTGTTGGGCCGGCCAAGGACAGGGTGGGATGTCCTGTTGTTTGGATTTCAAAAAATTACTGAATTAAAAAAATTGAAAAAAATGTTTCAGAAATCATAAAATATTCATGGAATAAAAGAATGCTCATCAATTTGAAAAATATTTGCGTCTTGAAAAATGTACATGAATTAGAAAAAACTTTTGCAAATTCAAATATTTTTCAAGAATTTTGAAAATGTTGATAAAAATAAAAAACAGTCAAGAATTGGTCGTTATATGGCCATCGATCCAATATGTTGACTCTACTAGAGTTACTCTAGAGATAGCAATGCTATTATAAAGTGCAAGTAAATAAAACCCACATATTGAAATTTAATGATGCAATAAAGTAAACAAGAGCGAGTGTGAAAGTAGTGATGGTATAGCGGAATTGTCCCTAGGTATAGTTGAAACAAGAACGTGGAAGATGCCTATGCTAAGTGGCTAACATGTTCTTATAGTTGAAACTCTAATCAAGCATCCGCAAATACTAGGTATTCATTAAGGTAGATAAATGTTGGGAAACGTAGCATGCAATTTCAAAAAAATTCCTACGCTCACACAAGATCTATCTAGGAGATGCATAGCAACTAGAGGGGGAGAGTGTGTCTACGTACCCTCGTAGACCGAAAGCGGAAGCGTTTAACAACGCGGTTGATGTAGTCGAACTTCTTCTAGCTCCGACCGATCAAAAGCACCGAACGTACGACACCTCCGAGTTCTGCACACGTTCGGAGCGATGACGTCCCTCGCCTTCTTGATCCAGTAAGGTGTCAAGGAAGTAGATGAGTACCGTCAGCACAACGACGTGGTGACGGTGATGGTGAAGTGATTCTCGCAGGGCTTCGCCTAAGCACCACAAA
>NC_041380.1:72500983-72565312 GCF_002162155.2 Triticum dicoccoides | reverse complement strand
ATTGTTGGTGTGTGTTCTAGGCGCCCCCTACCCATGTATATATAGATGGGAGGGGGAGGGGAGCAGCCATGGGGCTCCCCAAGTAGGAGGAATCCTACTTGGGGGTCTCCTCCAATTCGGCCTTCCCCACTTCCTTTTTTAGCCGGAGAGAAAAGGGAAGGGGAAGGAGAGAAGGAGGGGGGGGGGGGCAAGCCCCTTCTCCTCCTTGGGGGGTGTGCCACCCCTTGTGGGCTGGTCTGGTCCCCTCTTATGGCCCATATCTTCCCCTTGGGGGTTCTGGTAACCCCCCGGTACTCTGATAAATACCCGATACGATTCGGAACACTTTCGGTGTCCGAATACTATCATCCTATATATCAATCTTTACCTCTCGACCATTTCGAGACTCCTCATCATGTCCGTGATCTCATCCGGGACTCCAAACAACATTATGTCACCAAATCACATAACTCATATAATACTAAATCGTCATCGAACGTTAAGCGTGTGGACCCTACGGGTTCGAGAACTATGTATACATGACCGAGACACCTCTCCAGTCAATAACCAATAGTGTAACCTGGATGCTCATATTGGCTCCTACATATTCTACGAAGATCTTTATCAGTCGAACTGTTATGACAACATACGTTATTCCCTTTGTCATCGGTATGTTACTTTCCCGAGATTTGATCGTCGGTATCCACATACCTAGTTAAATATTGTTGCCAACAAGTCTCTTTACTCGTTCCGTCATACATCATCTTGCAACTAACTCATTAGTCACTTTTCTTGCAAATCTTCTTATGATGTGCTTTACCGAGAGGGCCCAGAGATACCTCTCCGATACTCGAAGTGACAAATCCTAATCTCGATCTATGCCAACCCAACAAACACCTTCAGAGATTCCTGTAGAGCATATTTATAATTGCTACCTCTTGAGCTTGCGTTGGTTTTTCCCTTGAAGAGAAAATGGTGATGCAGCAAAGTCGAGTAAGTATTTCCCTCAGTTTTGAGAACAAAGGTATCAATCCAGTAGGAGACAACGCACAAGTCACCGAATACCTGCACAATCAAACATCAACTTGCACCCAACGCAATAAAGGGGTTGTCAATTCCTTCACGGTTATTTGCAAAGTGAGATCTGATAGAGATGACTAAATGGTAAAATAATATTTTTGGTATTTTTGGTTTATGGAACGGAAAGTAAAAGATTGCAAAGGAAGTAAATACGAAACAAAAATTATAGATCGGCAACTTATATGATGGAAAGTAGACCCGAGGGCCATAGGTTTCACTAGAGGCTTCTCTCAAGATAGAAATATTATGGTGGGTGAGCAAATTACTGGCGAGCAATTGATAGAAAAGTGCAAAGTTATGATGATATCTAAGGCAATGATCATGAATATAGGCATCACGTCCGTATCAAGTAGACCGACTCCTGCCTGCATCTACTACTATTACTCCACACATCAAACGACTCTTGCCGGCATCTAGAGTATTAAGTTCATAGAACAGAGTAACGCATTAAGTAATATGACATGATGTAGCGGGATAAACTCAAGCAATATGATGAAAACCCCATCTTGTTATCCTTGATGGCAACAATACAATACCTGTCGGTTCCCCTTCTGTCACTGGGATCAAGCACTGTAAAATTGAACCCAAAGCTAAGCACTTCTCCCATTGCAAGAAGAACCAATCTAGTTGGCCAAACCAAATCGATAGTTTGAAGAGACTTGCAAAGATATCAAATCGTGCATATAAGAATTCAGCGGAGATTCAAATAATATTCATAGATAAGCTGATCATAAATCCACAATTCATCGGGTCTCGGCAAACACACCGCAAAAAGGTATTACATCGAATAGATCTCCAAGAACATCAAGGAGAACATGGTATTGAGAATCAAAGAGAGAGAAGAAGCCATCGAGCTACTAGCTATGGACCCGTAGGTCTGTGATAAACTACTCACGCTTTATCGAAGAGGCAATGGTGTTCATGTAGAAGCCCTCCATGATCGAACCCCCTCCGACAGGACGCCAGAAAAGTCGCCTAGATGGGATCTCATAGGTACAAAAGGTTGCGGCAGTGGAAAAGTGTTTTCGTGGCTCTCCTCATAGGTTTTGGAATATTTGAGAATATATAGGTGGAAGAAGTAGGTCGTCGGAATCACGAGGGGCCCACAAGGGTGGGGGGCATGCCCTACCCCCTGGGCGCACCCTCCATCCTTGTGGGTTCCTCGTGGTTTTCCTGATGTGTACTCCAAGTCCTCTGGATGTCTTCTGGTCCAAGAAAAATCATCGTGAAAGTTCCATTCCGTTTGGACTCCATTTGATATTCCTTTTCTGCGAAACTCTAAAACAAGGAAAAAATAGGAACTGGCACTGGGCTCTAGGTTAATAGGTTAGTCCCAAAATAATATAAAATAGCATAATAATGCATATAAAACATCCAAAACAGATAATATAATAGCATGGAATAATAAAAAATTCTGGATACATTGGAGAAGTATCAATAATCACCCAGTTACGTTGTGACGTTTGATAGCACACAAGGTATGCCTCCGGTATCCGGGAGTTGCATAATCTCATAGTCGAAGGAATATGTATTTGACAGGAAGAGCGCAATAGCAATAAAATTGAACAATCAATATGCTAAGCTAACGAATGGGTCTTGTCCATCACATCATTCTCCTAATTATGTGATCCCGTTCATCAAATGACAACACATGTCTATGGTTAGGAAACTTAACCATCTTTGATTAACGAGCTAGTCTAGTAGAGGCTTACTAGGGACACGATGTTTTGCCTATGTATCCTCACATGTATCAAGTTTCCGGTTAATACAATTCTAGCATGAATAATAAACATTTATCATGATATAAGGAAATATAAAATAACAACTTTATTATTGCCTCCAGGGCATATTTCCTTCAGTCTCCCACTTGCACTAGAGTCAATAATCTGGATTACATTGTAATGATTCTAACACCCATGGAGTCTTGGTGCTGATCATTTTTTGCTCATGGAAGAGGCTTAGTAAATGGCTCTGCTACATTTAGATCCGCATGTATTTTTCAAATCTCCATGTCTCCCTCCTTGACTTGATCACGGATGGAGTTGAAGCGTCTCTTGATGTGTTTCTTCTTTTGTGAAATCTGGATTCCTTCGCTAAGGCAATTGCTCTAGTATTATCACAAAAGATTTTCATTGGACCTGATGCACTAGGTATTACACCTAGATCGGATATGAAATCCTTCATCCAGACTCCTTCATTTGATGCTTCTGAAGCAGCTATGTACTCCGCTTCACACGTAGATCCCGCCACGACACTCTACTTGGAACTGCACCAACTGACAGCTCCACCATTCAATATAAATACGTATCCGGTTTGTGACTTAGAGTCATCCAGATCAGTGTCAAAGCTAGCATCGGTGTAACCATTTACGACGAGCTCTTTGTCACCTCCATAAATGAGAAACATATCCTTAGCCCTTTTCAGGTACTTCAGGATGTTCTTGACCGATGTCCAGTGATCCACTCTTGGATTACTTTGGTACACAGCATAGCATACGTGATAGAACCTATGGCTGAGGCATAGGGAATGACTTTCATTTTTTGTCTATCTTCTGTAGTGGTCGGGCACTGAGTCTGACTCAACTTCACACCTTATTGTAACACAGGCAAGAATCCTTTCTTTGACTGATCCATTTTGAATTTCTTCAAAACTTTATAAAGGTATGTGCTTTGTGAAAGTCCTATTAAGTGTCTTGATCTATCTCTATAGATCTTGATGCCTAATATATAAGCAGCTTCACCAAGGTCTTTCATTGAAAAACTCTTATTCAAGTATCCTTTTATGCTATCCAGAAATTCTACATCATTTCCAATCAATAATATGTCATCCACATATAATATTAGAAATGCTACAGAGCTCCCACTCACTTTCTTGTAAATACAGACTTCTCTGAAAGTCTGGATAAAACCATATGCTTTGATCACCTCATCAAAGCGTATATTCCAACTCCGAGATGCTTGCACCAGTCCATAGATGGATCGCTGGAGCTTGCACACTTTGTTAGCACCTTTAGGATCGACAAATCCTTCTGGTTGCATCATATACAACTCTTCTTTAAGAAATCCATTAAGGAATGCAGATTTGATGTTGATTTGCCAAATTTCATAATCATAAAATGCAGCAATTGCTAACATGATTCAGACAGACTTAAGCATCGCTACGGGTGAGAAGGTCTCATCGTAGTCAACTCCTTGAACTTGTCGAAAACCTTTCGTGACAAGTCGAGCTTTGTAGATAGTAAGATTATCATAAGCGTCAATATTCTTCTTGAAGATCCATTTATTCTCTATGGCTCACTGATCATCGGGCAAGTCCACCAAAGTCCACACTCTGTTCTCATACATGGATCATATCTTAGATTTCATGGCCTTGAGAAATTTATCGGAATCTGGGCTCATCATATATAGCTTCTTCATAGTTCGTAGGTTCTTCATGGTCTAGTAACATGACTTTCAGAACAGGATTACCATACCACTTTGGTGCGGAACGTGCTTTGGTTGACCTACGAGGTTCGGTAGTAACTTGATTTGAAGTTTCATGATCATCATCATTATCTTCCTCTCTAGTTGGTGCAGGCATCACGGGAACAGATTTCTCTGATGAGCTACTTTCCAAATTAAGATAAGGTACAATTACCTCATCAAGTTCTACTTTCCTCCCACTCACTTCTTTCAAGAGAAACTCCTTTAGAAAGTTTCCATTCTTGGCAACAAAGATCTTGCCTTCAGATCTGTGGTAGAAGGTGTACCCAATTGTTTCTTTAGGGTATCTTATGAAGACGCACTTCTCCAATTTGGGTTCAAGCTTATCAGGCTGAAGCCTTTTGACATAAGTGTCGCAACCTCAAATTTTAAGAAACGATAACTTAGGTATCTTGCTAAACCATAGTTCATATGATGTCGTCTCAATGGATTTAGATGGTGCCCTATTTAACGTGAATGCAGCTGTCTCTAATGCATAACCCCAAAATGATAGTGGCAAATCGGTAAGAGACATCATAGATCGCACCATATATAATAAAGTACGGTTACGACGATCGGACACACCATTACGCCGTGGTGTTCCAGGTGGCGTGAGTTGTGAAACTATTCCACATTTTTTAAAATGAAGGCCAAACTCGTAACTCAAATATTCGCCTCAACAGTCAGATCGTAGAAACTTAATTTTCTTGTTACGATGATTCTTCACTTCACTCTGAATTTCTTCAAACTTTCCAAATGTTTCAGACTTGTGTTTTATTAAGTAGATATACCCATATCTGCTCAAATCATCTGTGAAGGTCAAAAAATAATGATACCCGCCGCGAGCCCCAACACTCAGTGGACCGCATACATCGGTATGTATTATTTCCAATACGTCATTAGCTCGCTCCATTGTTCCAGAGAACGGAGTTTTAGTCATCTTGCCCATGAGGCATGGTTCGCAAGTATCAAATGATTCATAATCAAGTGATTCCAAAAGCCCATATGCACGGAGTTTCTTCATGCGCTTTACACTAATATGACCTAAAAGGCAGTGCCACAAATATGTTGCACTATCATTATCAACTTTGCATCTTTTGACATCAATATTATGAATATGTGTATCACTATAATCGAGATTCAATAAAAATAGACCACTCTTCAAGGGTGCATGACCATAAAAGATATTACTCATATAAATAGAACAACCATTATTCTCTGATTTAATGGAATAACCGTCTCATACTAAACAAGATCCAGATATAATGTCCATGCTCAACGCTGGAACCAAATAACAATTATTCATGTCTAAAACTAATCCCGAAGGTAGATGTAAAGGTAGCGTGCCGTCGGCGATCACATTGACCTTGGAACCATTTCCGACATGCATCATCACCTCGTTCTTTGCCAAACTTCATTTAATCCGTAGCCCCTGTTTCAAGTTACAAATATGAGCAACTGAACCAGTATCAAATACCCAAGCGCTACTACGAGCATTAGTAAGGTACACATCAGTAACATGTATATCAAATATACCTTTGTTCCCTTTGCCATCCTTCTTATCCGCCAAATACTTGGGGCAGTTCCACTTCCAGTAACCAGTCCCTTTGCAGTAGAAGCACTCAGTTTCAGGCTTGGGTCCAGCTTTGGGCTTCTTCCCGGGAGTGGCAACTTGCTTGCCCTTCTTCTTGAAGTTCCCCTTCTTTCTCTTGCCCTTTTTCTTGAAACTAGTGGTCTTGTTAACTATCCACACTTGATGCTCCTTCTTGATTTATACCTCTGCAGTTTTGAGCATTGCGAAGAGCTCGGGAATTGTCTTATCCATCCCTTGTATATTATAGTTCATCACGAAGCCTTTGTAGCTTGATGGCAGTGATTGAAGAACTCTGTCAATAACACTATCATCCGGAAGATTAAATCCCAGCTAAGTCAAGTGATTATGATACCCAGACATTTTGAGTATGTGTTCACTGACAGAACTGTTCTCCTCTATCTTGAGGCTATAAAACTTGTTGGAGACTTCATATCTCTCAACTCGGGCATTTGCTTGAAATATTAACTTCAACTCCTGGAACATCTCATATGGTCCATGACGTTCAAAATGTCTTTGAAGTCCCGATTCTAAGTCGTGAAGCATGTCACACTGAACTATCGAGTAGTCATCGGATCGAGCTTGCTAGACATTCATAACATCAGCATCTGCTCCTGCAGCAGGCCTTTCACCTAGCGATGCATCAAGGACATAATTCTTCTGTGCAGTAATGAGGATAATCCTCAAGTTATGGACCCAGTCCGTGTAGTTGCTACCATCACCTTTCAACTTAGTTTTCTCTAGGAACGCATTAAAATTCAAGGGAACGGTAGCACGGGCCATTGATCTACAACATAGATATGCCAAAACTATCAGGAATACGTTCATGATAAATTAAGTTCATTAAATCATATTACTTAAGAAATCCCACTTAGATAGACATCCCTCGAGTCATATAAATGATACGCGATCCAAATCTACTAAACCATGTCCGATCATCACGTGAGATGGAGTAGTCATCAATGGCGAACATCTCTATGTTGACCATATCTATTATATGATTCACATTTGACCTTTCAGTATTAAGTGTTCCGAGGCCATGTCTATACATGCCAGGCTCGTCAAGTTTAACCCGAGTATTCCGCATGTGCAAAACTATCTTGCACCTGTTGTATGTGAACGTAGAGTCTATTATTGGGGAACGTAGCATGCAATTTCAAAAAAAATTCCTACGATCACGCAAGATCTATCTAGGAGATGCATAGCAACGAGAGGGGGAGAGTGTGTCCACGTACCCTCGTAGACCGAAAGCGGAAGAGTTAGGTTAACACGGTTGATGTAGTCGAACGTCTTCATGATCCAACTGATCTAGTACCGAACGTACGGCACCTCCGAGTTCAGCACACGTTCAGCTCGATGACGTCCCTCGAACTCTTGATCCATCAGAGGGTCGAGGGAGAGTTTCATCAGCACGACGGCGTGGTGATGGTGATGGTGATGTGATCCGCGTAGGGCTTCGCCTAAGCACTATGACGCTATGACCGGGGGAGTAAACTATGGAGGAGGACACCACACACGGCTAAGAGAACAACTGTCGTGCTATGGGGTGCCCCCTGTCCCCGTATATAAAGGAGGGGAGGAGGATGTGGCCGGCCAGGAGTGGTGCGCCATGGGGGGGAGTCCTACTAGGACTCCACTCATAGTAGGATTCCCCCCTCTTTTCCTTTTTCATTGGAGGGGGAAATGAAGGAGAGGGAGAGGGAGAAGGAAAGGGGGGTTCCACCCCCTCCCCTAGTCCAATTCGGACTCCCATGGGGGGGCACTGAAGGAAATATGCCCTAGAGGCAATAATAAAGTTATTATTTATTTCCTTATATCATGATAAATGTTTATTATTCATGCTAGAATTGTATTAACCGGAAACATAATACATGTGTGAATACATAGACAAACAGAGTGTCACTAGTATGCCTCTATTTGACTAGCTCGTTAATCAAAGATGGTTATGTTTCCTAACCATGAACAAAGTGTTGTTATTTGATTAACGAGGTCACATCATTAGTTGAATGATCTGATTGACATGACCCATTCCATTAGCTTAGCACACGATCGTTTAGTATGTTGCTATTGCTTTCTTCATGATTTATACATGTTCCTATGACTATGAGATTATGCAACTCCCGTTTGCCGGAGGAACACTTTGGGTGCTACCAAACGTCACAACGTAACTGGGTGATTATAAAGGAGCATTACAGGTGTCTCCAAAGGTACATGTTGGGTTGGCGTATTTCGGGATTAGGATTTGTCACTCCGATTGTCGGAGAGGTATCTCTGGGCCCTCTCGGTAATGCACATCACATAAGCCTTGCAAGCATTACAACTAATATGTTAGTTGTGAGATGATGTATTACGGAACGAGTAAAGAGACTTGCCGGTAACGAGATTGAACTAGGTATTGGATACCGACGATCGAATCTCGGGCAAGTAACATACCGATGACAAAGGGAACAACGTATATTGTTATGCGGTCTGACCGATAAAGATCTTCGTAGAATATGTAGGAGCCAATATGGGCATCCAGGTCCCGCTATTGGTTATTGACCGGAGATGTGTCTCAGTCATGTCTGCATTGTTCTCGAACCGTAGGGTCCGCATGCTTAACGTTACGATGACAGTTATTATGAGTTTATGCATTTTGATATACCGAAGTTAGTTCGGAGTCCCGGATGTGATCACGGACATGACGAGGAGTCTCGAAATGGTCGAGACATAAAGATTGATATATTGGAAGCCTATGTTTGGATATCGGAAGTGTCCCGGGTGAAATCGAGATTTTACCGGAGTACCGGGAGGTTACCGGAACCCCCCGGGAGCTATATGGGCCTTAGTGGGCTTTAGTGGAAAGGAGAAAGGGGCAGCCCAAGGTGGGCCGCGCGCCTCCCCCCTCCCCTAGTCCTATTAGGACAAGGAGAGGTGGCCAGCCCCCTCTCTCTCTTTCCCCCTCGGGGAATCCTATTCCAACTAGGATTAGGGGGGGGGAGTCCTACCCCCGGTAGGAGCAGGACTCCTCCTGCGCCCTCCTCCTGGCCGGACGCCCCCTCCCCCTTGGATCCTTTATATACGGGGGCAGGGGGGCACTTCTAGACACACAAGTTGATCCTTGAGATCGTTCCTTAGCCGTGTGCGGTGCCCCCTGCCACCATATTCCACCTCGATCATATTGTAGCGGTGCTTAGGAGAAGCCCTGCGACGGTAGAACATCAAGATCGTCACCACGCCGTCGTGCTGACGAAACTCCTCCCCGACGCTTTGCTGGATCGGAGCCCGGGGATCGTCATCGAGCTGTACGTGTGCTAAGAACTCGGAGGTGCCGGAGTAACGGTGCTTGGATCGGTCGGATCGAGAAGACGTACGACTACTTCCTCTACGTTGCGTCAACGCTTCCGCAGACGGTCTGCGTGGGTACGTAGATAACACTCTCTCCTCTCGTTGCTATGCATCACCATGATCTTGCGTGTGCGTAGGAAATTTTTTGAAATTACTGCGTTCCCCAACAGTGGCATCCGAGCCTAGGTTTTATGGTTTGATGTTATATGCACGAGTAGAACACAAGTGAGTTGTGGGCGATATAAGTCATACTGCCTACCAGCATGTCATACTTTGGTTCGGCGGTATTGTTGGACGAGATGACCCGAACCAACATTACACGTACGCTTACGTGAGACCGGTTCTCCCGACGTGCTTTGCACATAGGTGCCTTGCGGGCGACTGTCTCTCCAACTTTAGTTGAACCGAGTGTGGCTACACCCGGTCCTTGCGAAGGTTAAAACGGAGTCTATTTGACAAACTATCATTGTGGTTTTGATGCGTAGGTGAGATTGGTTCTTACTTAAGCCCGTAGCAGCCACGTAAAACTTGCAACAACAAAGTAGAGGACGTCTAACTTGTTTTTGCAGGGCATGCTGTGATGTGATATGGCCAAGACATGATGCTAAATTTTATTGTATGAGATGATCATGTTTTGTAACCGAGTTATCGACAACTGGCAGGAGCCATATGGTTGTCGCTTTATTGTATGCAATGCAATCGCGATGTAATGCTTTACTTTATTACTAAGTGGTAGTGATAGTCGTAGAAACATAAGTTTGGCGAGACGACAACGATGCTACGATGGAGATCAAGGTGTCGCGCCGGTGACGATGGTGATCATGATGGTGCTTCGAAGATGGAGATCACAGGCACAAGATGATGATGGCCATATCATATCACTTATATTGATTGCATGTGATGTTCATCTTTTATGCATCTTATCTTGCTTTGATTGACGGTAGCATTATAAGATGATCTCTCACTAAATTATCAAGAAGTGTTCTCCCTGAGTATGCACCGTTGCGAAAGTTCTTCGTGCTGAGACACCACGTGATGATCGGGTGTGATAGGCTCTACGTTCAAAAACAACGGGTGCAAAACAGTTGCACACGCGGAATACTCAGGTTATACTTGACGAGCCAAGCATATACAGATATGGCCTCGGAACACAGAGACCGAAAGGTCGAGCGTGAATCATATAGTAGATATGATCAACATAGTGATGTTCACCAATGAAACTACTCCATCTCACGTGATGATCGGACATGGTTTAGTTGATTTGGATCACGTGATCACTTAGAGGATTAGAGGGATGTCTATCTAAGTGGGAGTTCTTAAGTAATATGATTAATTGAACTTAAATTTATCATGAACTTAGTCCCTGATAGTATCTTGCTTGTTTATGTTGATTGTAGATAGATGGCTCGTGCTGTTGTTCCGTTGAATTTTAATGCGTTCCTTGAGAAAGCAAAGTTGAAAGATGATGCTAGCAATTACACGGACTGGGTCCGTAACTTGAGGATTATCCTCATTGCTGCACAGAAGAATTACGTCCTGGAAGCACCGCTGGGTGCCAGGCCTGCTGCTGGAGCAACACCAGATGTTATGAACGTCTGGCAGAGCAAAGCTGATGACTACTCGATAGTTCAGTGTGCCATGCTTTACGGCTTAGAATCGGGACTTCAACGACGTTTTGAACGTCATGGAGCATATGAGATGTTCCAGGAGTTGAAGTTAATATTTCAAGCAAATGCCCGGATTGAGAGATATGAATTCTCCAATAAGTTCTATAGCTGCAAGATGGAGGAGAACAGTTCTGTCAGTGAGCATATACTCAAAATGTCTGGGTATAATAATCACTTGATTCAATTGGGAGTTAATCTTCCAGATGATTGCGTCATTGACAGAATTCTCCAATCACTGCCACCAAGCTACAAGAGCTTCGTGATGAACTATAATATGCAAGGGATGAACAAGACTATTCCCGAGCTCTTCGCAATGCTGAAAGCTGCGGAGGTAGAAATCAAGAAGGAGCATCAAGTGTTGATGGTCAATAAGACCACTAGTTTCAAGAAAAAGGGCAAAGGGAAGAAGAAGGGGAACTTCAAGAAGAACGGCAAGCAAGTTGCTGCTCAAGAGAAGAAACCTAAGTCTGGACCTAAGCCTGAAACTGAGTGCTTCTACTGCAAGCAGACTGGTCACTGGAAGCGGAACTGCCCCAAGTATTTGGCGGATAAGAAGGATGGCAAGGTGAGCAAAGGTATATGTGATATACATGTTATTGATGTGTACCTTACCAATGCTCGCAGTAGCACCTGGGTATTTGATACTGGTTCTGTTGCTAATATTTGCAACTCGAAACAGGGACTACGGATTAAGCCAAGATTGGCTAAGGACGAGGTGACGATGCGCGTGGGAAACAGTTCCAAAGTCGATGTGATCGCGGTCGGCACGCTACCTCTACATCTACCTTCGGGATTAGTATTAGACCTAAATAATTGTTATTTGGTGCCAGCGTTGAGCATGAACATTATATCTGGATCTTGTTTAATGCGAGACGGTTATTCATTTAAATCAGAGAATAATGGTTGTTCTATTTATATGAGTAATATCTTTTATGGTCATGCACCCTTGAAGAGTGGTCTATTCTTATTGAATCTCGATAGTAGTAATACACATATTCATAATGTTGAAGCCAAAAGATGCAGAGTTGATAATGATAGTGCAACTTATTTGTGGCACTGCCGTTTAGGTCATATCGGTGTAAAGCGCATGAAGAAACTCCATACTGATGGACTTTTGGAACCACTTGATTATGAATCACTTGGTACTTGCGAACCGTGCCTCATGGGCAAGATGACTAAAACACCGTTCTCCGATACTATAGAGAGAGCAATAGATTTGTTGGAAATCGTACATACAGATGTATGTGGTCCGATGAATATTGAGGCTCGTGGCGGATATCGTTATTTTCTCACCTTCACAGATGACTTAAGCAGATATGGGTATATCTACTTAATGAAACACAAGTCTGAAACATTTGAAAAGTTCAAAGAATTTCAGAGTGAAGTTGAAAATCATCGTAACAAGAAAATAAAGTTTCTACGATCTGATCGTGGAGGAGAATATTTGAGTTACGAGTTTGGTGTACATTTGAAAAATTGTGGAATAGTTTCGCAACTCACGCCACCCGGAACACCACAGCGTAATGGTGTGTCCGAACGTCGTAATCGTACTTTACTAGATATGGTGCGATCTATGATGTCTCTTACTGATTTACCGCTATCGTTTTGGGGATACGCTCTAGAGACGGCCGCATTCACGTTAAATAGGGCACCATCAAAATCCGTTGAGACGACGCCTTATGAACTGTTGTTTGGCAAGAAACCAAAGTTGTCGTTTCTGAAAGTTTGGGGCTGCGATGCTTATGTGAAAAAGCTTCAACCTGATAAGCTCGAACCCAAATCGGAGAAATGTGTCTTCATAGGATATCCAAAGGAAACTATTGGATACACCTTCTATCACAGATCTGAAGGCAAGACTTTTGTTGCTAAATTCGGAAACTTTCTAGAGAAGGAGTTTCTCTCGAAAGAAGTGAGTGGGAGGAAAGTAGAACTTGACGAGGTAACTGTACCTGCTCCCTTACTAGAAAGTAGTACATCACAGAAAACTGTTTCAGTGACACCTACACCAGTTAGTGAGGAAGCTAATGATAATGATCATGAAACTTCAGATCAAGATACTACTGAACCTCGTAGATCAACCAGAGTGAGATCCGCGCCAGAGTGGTACGGTAATCCTGTTCTGGAAGTCATGCTACTAGATCATGATGAACCTACGAACTATGAAGAAGCGATGGTGAGCCCAGATTCCACAAAATGGCTTGAAGCCATGAAATCTAAGATGGGATCCATGTATGAGAACAAAGTATGGACATTGGTTGACTTGCCCGATGATCGGCAAGCGATTGAGAATAAATGGATCTTCAAGAAGAAGACTGACGCTGACGGTAATGTTACTGTCTACAAAGCTCGACTTGTCGCAAAAGGTTTTCGACAAGTTCAAGGGGTTGACTACGATGAGACCTTCTCACCCGTAGCGATGCTTAAGTCTGTCCGAATCATGTTAGCAATTGCCGCATTTTATGATTATGAAATTTGGCAAATGGATGTCAAAACTGCATTCCTGAATGGATTTCTGGAAGAAGAGTTGTATATGATGCAACCAGAAGGTTTTGTTGATCCAAAGGGAGCTAACAAAGTGTGCAAGCTCCAGCAATCCATTTATGGACTGGTGCAAGCCTCTCGGAGTTGGAATAAACGCTTTGATAGTGTGATCAAAGCATTTGGTTTTATACAGACTTTCGGAGAAGCCTGTATTTACAAGAAAGTGAGTGGGAGCTCTGTAGCATTTCTGATATTATATGTGGATGACATATTACTAATTGGAAATGATATAGAATTTCTGGATAGCATAAAGGGATACTTGAATAAGAGTTTTTCGATGAAAGACCTCGGTGAAGCTGCTTACATATTAGGCATAAAGATCTATAGAGATAGATCAAGACGCTTAATTGGACTTTCACAAAGCACATACCTTGACAAGATTTTGAAGAAGTTCAAAATGGATCAAGCAAAGAAAGGGTTCTTGCCTGTGTTACAAGGTGTGAAGTTGAGTCAGACTCAATGCCCGACCACTACAGAAGATAGAGAGAAAATGAAAGATGATCCCTGTGCTTCAGCCATAGGCTCGATCATGTATGCAATGCTGTGTACCAGACCTAATGTGTGCCTTGCTATAAGTTTAGCAGGGAGGTACCAAAGTAATCCAGGAGTGGATCGCTAGACAGCGGTCAAGAACATCCTGAAATACCTGAAAAGGACTAAGGATATGTTTCTCGTATATGGAGGTGACAAAGAGCTCATCGTAAAAGGTTACGTTGATGCGAGCTTTGACACTGATCCGGACGATTCTAAATCGCAAATCGGATACGTGTTTACATTAAACGGTGGAGCTGTCAGTTGGTGCAGTTCTAAACAAAGCGTCGTAGCGGGATCTACATGTGAAGCGGAGTACATAGCTGCTTTGGAAGCAGCGAACGAAGGAGTCTGGATGAAGGAGTTCATATCCGAATATCCGATCTAGGTGTCATACCTAGTGCATCGGGTCCAATGAAAATCTTTTGTGACAATACTGGTGCAATTGCCTTGGCAAAGGAATCCAGATTTCACAAGAGAACCAAGCACATCAAGAGACGCTTCAATTCCATCCGGGATTTAGTCCAGGTGGGAGACATAGAGATTTGCAAGATACATATGGATCTGAATGTTGCAGATCCGTTGACTAAGCCTCTTCCACGAGCAAAACATGATCAGCACCAAGGCTCCATGGGTGTTAGAATCATTACTGTGTAATCTAGATTATTGACTCTAGTGCAAGTGGGAGACTGAAGGAAATATTCCCTAGAGGCAATAATAAAGTTATTATTTATTTCCTTATATCATGATAAATGTTTATTATTCATGCTAGAATTGTATTAACCGGAAACATAATACATGTGTGAATACATGACAAACAGAGTGTCACTAGTATGCCTCTATTTGACTAGCTCGTCAATCAAAGATGGTTATGTTTCCTAAGCATGAACAAAGTGTTGTTATTTGATTAACGAGGTCACATCATTAGTTGAATGATCTGATTGACATGACCCATTCCATTAGCTTAGCACACGGTCGTTTAGTATGTTGCTATTGCTTTCTTCATGACTTATACATGTTCCTATGACTATGAGATTATGCAACTCCCATTTGCCGGAGGAACACTTTGGGTGCTACCAAACGTCACAACGTAACTGGGTGATTATAAAGGAGCATTACAGGTGTCTCCAAAGGTACATGTTGGGTTGGCGTATTTCGAGATTAGGATTTGTCACTCCGATTGTCGGAGAGGTATCTCTGGGCCCTCTCGATAATGCACATCACATAAGCCTTGCAAGCATTACAACTAATATGTTAGTTGTGAGATGATGTATTACGGAACGAGTAAAGAGACTTGCCGGTAACAAGATTGAACTAGGTATTGGATACCGACGATCAAATCTCGGGCAAGTAACATACCGATGACAATGGGAACAACGTATGTTGTTATGCGGTTTGACCGATAAAGACCTTCGTAGAATATGTAGGAGCCAATATGGGCATCCAGGTCCCGCTATTGGTTATTGACCGGAGATGTGTCTCAGTCATGTCTGCATTGTTCTTGAACCGTAGGGTCCGCACGCTTAACGTTACGATGACAGTTATTATGAGTTTATGCATTTTGATGTACCGAAGTTAGTTTGGAGTCCCGGATGTGATCACGGACATGACGAGGAGTCTCGAAATGGTCGAGACATAAAGATTGATATATTGGAAGCCTATGTTTGGATATCGGAAGTGTCCCGGGTGAAATCGAGATTTTACCGGAGTACCGGGAGGTTACCAGAACCCCCCAGGAGCTATATGGGCCTTAGTGGGCTTTAGTGGAAAGGAGAAAGGGGCAGCCCAAGGTGGGCCGCGCGCCTCCCCCCTCCCCTAGTCCTATTAGGACAAGGTGGCCGGCCCCCTCTCTCTCTTTCCCCCTCGGGGAATCCTATTCCAACTAGGATTGGGGGGGGGGGAGTCCTACTCCCGGTAGGAGCAGGACTCCTCCTGCGCCCTCCTCCTGGCCGGCCGCCCCCTCCCCCTTGGATCCTTTATATACGGGGGCAGGGGGGCACCTCTAGACACACACGTTGATCCTTGAGATCGTTCCTTAGCCGTGTGCGGTGCCCCCTGCCACCATATTCCACCTCGATCATATTGTAGCGGTGCTTAGGCGAAGCCCTGCGACGGTATAACATCAAGATCGTCACCACGCCGTCGTGCTGACGAAACTCCTCCCCGACGCTTTGCTAGATCAGAGCCCGGGGATCGTCATCGAGCTGTACGTGTGCTAAGAACTCGGAGGTGCCGGAGTAATGGTGCTTGGATCGGTCGGATCGAGAAGACGTACGACTACTTCCTCTACGTTGCGTCAACGCTTCCGTAGTCGGTCTGCGTGGGTACGTAGATAACACTCTCCCCTCTCGTTGCTATGAATCACCATGATCTTGCGTGTGCGTAGGAAATTTTTTGAAATTACTGCGTTCCCCAACAGGCACTCCTTGCGGGCTCCCCTCTCTCTCTCCACTAAGTCCCAGGTAGGCCCAATTTTTCCCCCGGGGGTTCCGTTAACCCCTCGGTACTCCGATAAAATACCCAAACCACTCGAAACCATTCCAATGTCTGAATACCACCTTCCAATATATCAATGTTTACCTCTCGACTATTTTGAGACTCCTCGTCATATCCGTGAACTCATCCGGGACTCCGAACAAACTTTGGTCACCAAAACACATAACTCATAATACAAATCGTCATTGAACGTTAAGCGTGCGGACCCTACGGGTTTGAGAACTATGTAGACATGACCGAGACACATCTCTGGTCAGTAACCAATAGAGGAACCCGGATGCTCATATTGGTTCCTACATATTCTACGAAGATCTTTATCGGTCAAACCACAATAACAACCTACGTTATTCCCTTTGTCATCGGTATGTTACTTGCCTGAGATTCGATCGTCAGTATCATCATACCTAGTTCAATCTCGTTACCAGCAAGTCTCTTCACTTGTTCCGTAATGCATCATCTCGTAACTAACTCATTAGTCACATTGCTTGCAAGGCTTATAGTGATGTGCATTACCGAGAGGGGCTAGAGATACCTCTCCGATACTTGGAGTGACAAATCCCAATCTTGATCTATGCCAACCCAACAAACACCTTCGGAGACACCTGTAGAGCATCTTTATAATCACCTAGTTACATTGTAATGTTTGATAGCACACAAGGTGTTCCTCCGGTATTCAGGAGTTGCATAATCTCATAGTTAGAGGAATATGTATAAGTCATGAAGAAAGCAATATCAATAAAACTTAACGATCATTATGCTAAGCTAACGGATGGGTCTTGTCCATCACATCATTCTCTAATGATGTGATCACGTTCATCAAATGACAACACATGTCTATGGTCAGGAAACTTAACCATCTTTGGTTAACGAGCTAGTCAAGTAGAGGCATACTAGGGACACTCTATTTTGTCTATGTATTCACACATGTACTAGGTTTACGGTTAATACAATTCTAGCATGAATAATAAACATTTATCATGATATAAGGAAATATAAATAACAACTTTATTATTGCCTCTAGGGCATATTTCCTTCAGTCTCCCACTTGCACTAGAGTCAATAATCTAGTTCACATTGCCATGTGATTTAACACCAATAGTTCACATCACCATGTGATTGATACCCATAGTTCACATAGTCATGTGACCAGCACCCAAAGGGTTTACTAGAGTCAGTAATCTAGTTCGCATCGCCATGTGATTAACACCAAAAGAGTACTAAGGTGTGATCATGTTTTGCTTGTGAGAGAGGTTTAGTCAACGAGTCTACCATATTCAGATCCGTATGTACTTTGCAAATTTCTATGTCTACAATGCTCTGCACGGAGCTACTCTAGCTAAATTCTCCCACTTTCAATATGTATCCAGACCGAGACTCAGAGTCATCCAGATTAGTGTCAAAGCTTGCATCGACGTAACTCTTTATGACGAACTCTTTATCACCTCCAAAACCAAGAAATATTTCCTTAGTCCTCTAAGGATAATTTTGACCGCTGTCTAGTGATCTACTCCTAGGTCACTACTGTACTCCCTTGCAAAACTCATGGCAAGGTATACAATAGGTTTGGTACACAACATGACATACTTTATAGAACCTATGGCTGAGGCATAGGGAATGACTTTCATTCTCTCTCTACGTTCTGCCACGGTCGGGCTTTGAGTCTTACTCAACTTCACACCTTGCAACATAGGCAAGAACCCTTTCTTTGACTGATCCATTTTGAACTTCTTCAAAATCTTTTCAAGGTATGTGCTTTGTCAAAGTCTTATTAAGCGTTGATGTCTACTACGCAAATTTATTCTTGTAGACTCGTGTTGGGCCTCCAAGCGCAGAGTTTTGTAGGACGGTAGCAATTTTCCCTCAAGTGGATGACCTAAGGTTTATCAATCCGTGGGAGGTGTAGGATGAAGATGGTCTCTCTCAAACAACCCTGCAACCAAATAGAAGAAATCTCTTGTGTCCCCAACACACCCAATACAATGGCAAATTGTATAGGTCTAGTTCGGCGAAGAGATGGTGATAAAAGTGTAATATTGATGATAGAAGTATATTTTTATAATCTGACTAAATAAAAACAGCAAGGTAGCAAATAGTAAACGAGCACAAAATGGTATTGCAATGCTTGAAAATGAGGCCTAGGTTCCATACTTTCACTAGTGAAATCTCTCAACAATGCTAATATAATTGGATCATATAACCCTCCCTCAACATGCAACGAAGAATCACTCCAAAGTTCCTATCTAGCGGAGAACATAAGAATAAATCATTTGTAGGGTATGAAACCACCTCGAAGCTATTCTTTCTAATTGATCTATCCAAGAGTTCGTACTAAAATAAGACCAAATAATTTCAGATTCATAATACTCAATCCAACACAAAGAACCTCAAAGAGTGCCCCAAGATTTCTACCGGAGAAACAAAAGACGAGAACGTGCATCAACCCCTATGCATAGATTACCCCAATGTCACCACGGGAATTCGCAAGTTGAGTGCCAAAACATATATCAAGTGAATCAAAATAATACCCCATTGTCACCACGAGTATTCATTTGCAAGACATATATCAAGTGCTCTCAAATCCATAAAAGTATTCAATCCGATAAAACGAAATCTCAAAGGGAAAACTCAATTCATCACAAGATAGAGAGGGAAAAACACCACATGATCCGACTATATTGACAAAGCCTGCGATACATCAAGATATTGGCATCTCAAGAACACGAGAGAGAGAGAGAGAGATATTAAACACATAGCTACTTGTACAAACCCTCAGCCCCAAGGGTGGACTACTCCCTCCTCATCGTGGTGGCTGCCAGTATGATGAAGATGGTCACCAGAGATGATTCACCCCTGCGACAAGGTGCCGGAACGGGGTCTAGATTGGTTTTCGATAGCTACAGAGCCTTGCGGCGGCGGAACTTCTGATCTAGGGTTATTTATGATGGTTTCTCTATTTATAGGATTTTTTGGCGTCGGTTTCATGCGAAGATGGGCCTCGAGGTGAGCACAACCCACAGGGGCAAGCCAGGCCCACCAGGCGCGCCCTGGTGGGTTGTGCCCTCCTCGTGGCTCTTCTGGCCCTCCTATGAAGCTTCGGGGGTCTCTTTTGTTCCATAAAAATCGTCAAAAAGTTTCAGCTCATTGGGAGAACTTTCATTTTTGCACAAAAAACAACACGACGGTAGTTCTGCTGAAAACAGCATCAGTCCGGGTTAGTTCCATGCAAATCATACCAAAACCATATAAAATTGTTGTAAACATGTCACGAATACTTCATAAATTATAGATACGTTGGAGACGTATCAACATCCCAAGGTTAATTCCTACTCGTCCTCGAGTAGGTAAATGATAAAAGAAATAATTTATGAAGTGTGAATGCTAGCAAAGTGCATAAGTTTGATCAATGACATTTTCAATCACTTTTCCTAGCATCATGACAGGAGTTATTTCTTATAAAACTTCTCATGTTAAAGTAGCAACCAATTCACATGTTAAGGTTCAAAGAACGAATTCTCTTGAAACTCAACAACCTATGTTCTCAGTCACCAAGCAATTGTAATTCAAGTTATTCAACAGAGTTTAAGTAAGAGCTCCACATACTCAACCATCATATAGTCTTCTATGATTGCTAACACTCACCACATACACATGAGCAAACGTTTCAACCGGACACATAGAAAGATAGGGGCTTATAATTTCGCCTCCCAACGTATTCACCGCAAGGGTGATGTCAACAATAATAACTCATGCTGCTCATATCAACCTGGATATATGCGCCTAGATCTTTCCTGACCACATTATGCTTGCCAAAAGAGAAAAATAAAAAAGGGAATAGAGAGAAAAACTTTGTCTCTTTGCATAAAAGTAAATACTGAAAAGTAAAAGATAGGCCCTTTGCAGAGGGAAGCAGAGGTTGCCATGTGCTTATTTATTTGTATGCTCAACCCCTTAGTGCAAAAGAATGTCACGTTATATTGCCCCTTGTGAGTGTCAACACCAACGGATCTCGGGTAGGGGATCCTGAACTGTGCGTCTAAGGCGGATGGTAACAGGAGGCAGGGGGCACGATGTTTTACCCAGGTACGGGCCCTCTTGATGGAGGTTCGGGCCCTTCTTGATGATATGAGTATTACAAGAGTTGATCTACCACGAGATCGGAGAGGCTAAACCCTAGAAGCTACCCTATGGTATGATTGTATGTTGTCCTACGGACTAAAACCCTCCGGTTTATATAGACACCAGAGGAGGCTAGGGTTACACAAGGTCGGTTACAAAGGAGGAGATATACATATCCGTATTGCCTAGCTTGCCTTCCACGCCAAGTAGAGTCCCATCCGGACACGAGACGAAGTCTTCAATCTTGTATCTTCATAGTCTAACAGTCCGACCAAAGGATATAGTCTGGCTGTCCGGAGACCCCCTAATCCAGGACTCCCTCACCCTTTATGATAGAAACCTTTATTATGCAGCCTGTCGCTTTTATTCTTTACCATCACAAGTTCGTACAACACTCAATTTTCTCTTACACTAAATGATCTAACACTTTTAGAAGCTATTTTTATTGCCTTATTGCATCGATGACAACTTACTTGAAGGATGTTGCTCAATCCTTAGGTAGGTATGGTGGACTCTTGAAAATAAGATTTGGGTTTAAGGGTTTTTGGATGCACAAGTAGTATCTCTAATTGGTGCGGAATTTTTGGCTAGCAATGATGGGGGGCAAGTACCACATGTTGAAGGATCTATGACAATATAACTTCTATGTGAATATGAACAAACATAAACCATTACGTTGTCTTCCTTGTCCAACATCAACAATTTTGGCATATAATATTTTGATGGGGGCTCACAATCACAAAAGATTTCCAAGATAATGCATTTGCATGTGAAATTTCTCTTCCTTATACTAATTATTCATGAATTGCTTGTATGACCAATGTTGTGATTGTCAAGCTTCAAAAGATTTCACTTTCTAAACCCAATGTGAAGCTACCACTAGGCATGATATAATCTCAACTTCATGATATCCAATTCATTCAACAATTTACTCATAGGATATAAGTGAAGCACAAGAGTAAATGACAAGCTACTCCAAAAAGATATAAGTGAAGAACAAGCGAGTAGTTATGTAAATGGGTAGCTATTTGAGGACTCTCTCTTATTTAAAAGTTTTAGATCTAAGTATTTTATTGAAACAGCAAGCAAAACAAAACAAAATGACATTCCAAGAATATCACACATCATGTGAAGAAGCAAAATCTTAGGCTCAACCGATACTAACCGATAATTGTTGAAGAAGAAAGGTGGGATGCCTACCCGGGCATCCCCAAGCTTAGATGCTTGAGACTTCTTGAAATATTATCTTGGGATGCCTTGGTAATCCCCAAGCTGAGCTTTTGTGTCTCCTTAATTCTTCTCATATGACGGTTTTCCTAAATCTCAAAAGCTTCATCCACACAAAAGTCAACAAGAACTCGTCGGATAAGTTAGCATAAACCAATGCAAAAACCTTATCATTCTCTACTGTAGCAAATCACTAAAATTATTATTAAACATTTAATACTAAATGCCTCTGCATATTTAGTACTCATATCCTCAAATAGGATCATTAAACAAGCAAACATATGCAAACATAACAGCAATCTGCCGAAACAGTATAGTCTGTAAAGAATGCAAGAGTATCAATACTTCTTAAACTCGAAAGATTATGAAATTTTACCACACTGTAGAAAATTTATCAGCTCTTATTTTGCAAAAAGTTTCAACATTTTATCACATTCCAACTTTTCTAGGGAATTTTTGCAACAACGGTAAACTTTCTGTTTTCAAACAACAACATGTAGTCTTGCAAAATAATCATAGTAAAGGCTATCATTGCCACTTTTATTGAAATAAAAGATGCAAAAAATTATTATAAATAACAACAAGAAAATCCTAACAAAATAAAATTATGCTCCAAGAAAAACACATAACATGTGACGAATGAAAACATAGCTCCAAGTGAGGTTACTGATAATGTTGGAGACGAAAGAGGGGGTGCCTTCTGGGGCATCCCCAATCTTAGTTGCTTGGATTTTCCTTGAATATTACCTTTGGGTTCCTTGGGAATCCCCAATCTTAGGGTCTTGTCACTCTTTATTCTCCTTATATCGACATCTCACCCAAAACTTGAAAACTTCAATCACACAAAACGTAACGGAACTTTGTGAGATGGGTTACTATGATAAAGAGCAAACCATTTCACTTTTGGCACTGTCAAAGACAAGATTCATAATTTTTCTCACACAATTCCTACTGTAGCATATAATTTCCACAATTTATATTGAGCAATATAAGCCATAGAAACTGAAAAACAAGCAAACTATGCATTGAAAATAGAATCTGTCCAAAACAGAACAGTCTGTAGTAATATGTACTCCAACCATACTTCTGCTACTCCAAAAATTCTGAAAAAATAGGAAAACCTGGGAAATTTGTCTATAAATATAGTGCAAAGCGAATCTGCATTTTATCACTCTTATTTTAAAATGATAATTTTTTTACTAAGCACAAAAGTTTCTGTTTTTCAGCAAGATCAAATCAACTATCACCGTAAGCCATTCCAAAGGTCTTACTTGGCACTTTATTGAAATGTAAGCAATAAAACATGATCACTACAGTATCCTAATCATGTGAACACACAAAAACAGTAGGTAAAAGTGTTGGGTTGTCTCCCAACAAGCGCTTTTCTTTAATGCCTTTTAGCTAGGCATGATGGTTTGAATGATGCTCACATAAAAGATAAGAATTGAAACACAAATAGAGCATCATGAAGCATATGACTGGAACATTTAAGTCTAACCCACTTCCTATGCATAGGGATTTTGTGAGCAAACAACTTATGGAAACAAGAATCAACTAGCATAGGAAGGCAAAACAAGCATAACTTCAAAACTTTCAACACATAGAGAGGAAACTTGATATTATTGTAATTCCTACAAGCATAAGTTCCTCCCTCATAATAATTTTCAGTAGCATCACGAATGAATTCAACAATATAACTATCACATAAAGCATTCTTTTCATGATTCACAAGCATACAAATTTTATTACTCTCCACGTAAGCAATTTTATTCTCATCAATAGTAGTGGGAGAAAACTCAACAAAATAACTATCATGAGAGTGAAAATTAAAATCATGATGACAACTTTCATGGTTATCATTATTCTTTATAACATATATGTCATCACCATAATCATCATAGATAGAAACATTATTATCATAGTCAATTGAAGCCTCATCCAAAATGGTGGATTCATCACTAAATAAAGTCATGACCTCTCTAAATCCACTTTCATCATTATAATCATCATAAATAGGAGGCATGCAATCATTATTACAAATTTGCACATCAAATATTGGGGGACTAAAAATATCATCTTCATCAAACATAGCATCCCCAAGCTTATGGCTTTGCATATCGTTAGCATCATGGATATTCGAAGAGTTCATACCAACAACATTGCAATCATGCTCATCATTCAAAGATCTTTTGTCAAACATTTTATAGAATTCTTCTTCTATCAATTGAGCTCAATTTTCCTTTCCATCATTTTCACGAAAGACATTTTAAAGATGAATAATATGAAGCAACCCCAATTCCATTTTTTGCAGTTTTCTTTTATAAACCAAACTAGTGATAAAACAAGAAACTAAAAGATTTGATTGCAAGATCTAAAGATATACCTTCAAGCACTCACCTCCCCGACAACGGCGCCAGAAAAGAGCTTCGTTGACGGGGTGTGAGTGCCGCTTACCTAACCTCCACGGCAATGGCGCCAGAAAAGAGCTTGATGTCTACTACGCAACTTTATTCTTGTAGACTCGTGTTGGGCCTCCAAGCACAGAGTTTTGTAGGACAGTAGCAATTTTCCCTCAGGTGGATGACCTAAGGTTTATCAATCCGTGGGAGGTGTAGGATGAAGATGGTCTCTCTCAAACAACCCTGCAACCAAATACAAGAAATCCCTTGTGTCCCCAACACACCCAATACAACGACAAATTGTATAGGTGCACTAGTTCGGCGAAGAGATGGTGATAAAAGTGTAATATTGATGGTAGAAATATATTTTTATAATCCAAGTAAATAAAAACAGCAAGGTAGCAAATAGTAAACGGGCACAAAACGGTATTGCAATGCTTGAAAATGAGGCCTAGGGTCCGTACTTTCACTAGTGCAATCTCTCAATAATGTTAGTATAATTGGATCATATAACCCTCCCTCAATGTGCAACGAAGAATCACTCCAAAGTTCCTATCTAGCGGAGAACATAAGAAGAAATCGTTTGTAGGGTACGAAAAACCACCTCGAAGCTATTCTTTCCGATCGATCTATCCAAGAGTTCGTACTAAAATAACACCAAATAATTTCAGATTCATAATACTCAATCCAACACAAAGAACCTCAAAGAGTGCCCCAAGATTTCTATCGGAGAAACAAAAGACGAGAACGTGCATCAATCCCCTATGCATAGGTTACCCCAATGTCACAACGGGAATCTGCGAGTTGAGTGCCAAAACATATATCAAGTGAACCAAACATATATCGAGTTTCCTGATCATTTTCATTAGCTTCCTCTTCAGTTGGTGTAGGCATTACGGGAATGGTTTTCTGTAATGAGCTACTTTCCAATTCGAGAGAAGGTACAATTACCTCATCAAGTTCTATTTTCCTCCCACTCACTTCTTTCGAGAGAAACTCCTCTAGAAAGGATGCATTCTTAGCAACAAATATCTTGCCTTCGGATCTGTGATAAAAGGTGTACCCAACAATTTCTTTTGGGTATCCTATTGGGGATCGTTGTAGAGATTAAAATTTTCTACGCATTACCAAGATCAATCTATGGAGAGACTAGCAACGAGAGAGAGGGGAGTGCATCTTCATACCCTTGAAGATCGCGATGCGGAAGCGTTACAAGAACGCGGATGAAGGAGCCGTACTCGCAGCGATCAAGATCGCGGTTGATTCCGATCTAAGCGTCGAACAACGGCGCCTCCGCGTTCAACACACGTATATCCCGGGGACGTCTCCTACTTCTTGATCCAGCAAGGGGGAAGCAGAAGTTGGGGAAGAGCTCCGGCAGCACGACGGCGTGGTGGTGGAGCTTGCAGTTTTCCGACAGGGCTTCGCCAAGCTCAACAGAGGAGGAGGGGTGTTGGAGAGGGGGAGGGCTGCGCCTTGGATGTGGTGGTACTGCCCTCCCTCCACCCCTCTATTTATAGGGCGAAGGGGGAAGGGGGGCGGCCCCTCTAGATGAGATCTAGAGGGAGGGGGGGCGGCCAAGGGGAGGGGGTTTGCCCCCCAAGCCAAGGGGGCGCCCCCTTTAGGGTTCCCCCCAACCCTAGGCGCATGGGCCCTAGGGGGGATGGCACCCATCCCACTTAGGGGCTGGTTCCCTTCCACATACAGCCCATAGGGCCCTCCGGGGCAGGTGGACCCTCCCGGTGGACCTCCGGAACCCCTTCGGTGGTCCCGGTACAATACCGATAAACCCCTGAAGACTTTCGGTGACCGTATGATGACTTCCCATATATAAATCTTCACCTCCGGACCATTTCGGAACTCCTCGTGACATCCAGGATCTCATCCGGGACTCCGAAGAACATTCGGTAACTGCATACTATTTCCCATAACAACTCTAGCGTCACCGAACCTTAAGTGTATAGACCCTACGGGTTCGGGAATCATGCAGACATGACCGAGACATCTCTCCGGCCAATAACCAACAGCGGGATCTGGATACCCATGTTGGTTTCCACATGTTCCAGGACGATCTCATCGGATGAACCACGATGTCAGGGATTCAATCAATCCCGTATACAATTCCCTTTGTCTACCGGTATGATACTTGCCCGAGATTCGATCGTCGGTATCCCTATACCTTGTTCAATCTCGTTACCGGCAAGTCTCTTTACTCGTTCCGTAACACATCATCCCATGATCAACTCCTTGATCACATAGAGCTCATTATGATGATGTCTTACCGAGTGGGCCCAGAGATACCTCTCCGTCACACGGAGTGACAAATCCCAGTCTCGATTCGTGCTAACTCAACAGACACTTTCAGAGTACCTGTTGACGGTGTCCTGGACTATGGGGTACTCACCACGTCATCTCCCGATCTGTTAGATTGGGCCGAGGACCCCCATGGCCGTATACTCATGGGCCAGTTCGGACAGCTGCCACATACATGGAAGATTCCACAAGACTTGCTGATCAAGACAAGGACTCCTCCCCACCGACGTATTCGGCTAGGACTCTTGTTATCCTAGGCCTCTGGTGCATTATATAAACCGAGGCCAGGCTAGTCGATAGATCATATACAACAATCATAATCATAGGCTAGCTTCTAGGGTTTAGCCTATACGATCTCGTGGTAGATCAACTCTCTTAATACTCATATCATCAAGATCAATCAAGCAGGAAGTAGGGTATTACCTCCATCGAGAGGGCCCGAACCTGGGTAAACATCGTGTCCCCCGCCTCCTGTTACCATTGATCCTAGACGCACAGTTCGGGACCCCCTACCCGAGATCCGCCGGTTTTGACACCGACATTAGTGCTTTCATTGAGAGTTTCGCTGTGTGATCGGCAAAAGGGTCAATGGCTTGCCCGCAGGTCAACTGTGACGCCGGCTTCTTTGTCACCGGCTCGGCCGGTCACCTTGGCTGGACCACTATGCCCTACCTCCGATCGTCATTTTCGGATGAGGGCCTTCATCAACATCAACTCCGATCTCTATCAAGATCATGGAGGAATCATCCAGGGAGCCCGGAGGCTCAACGTCAACATTGCCCTCGAGTGACCGTGCTGTTTTTCTGGACAGCGAACTCGTATCCGCCGCCACCGCCTCCTCAAGTGTCGTTTTAATGTTTGCTTCAATGGAATTGTGCGGAATTGAGTCTACAACAACCCTGGAAAAATTCGTCGAGTTCCGATGGAGGAATCTCTGGCAATCCGCGATATACCGGAGCCTTGTCAAATGTGGACGGGAATCTGTACGAGTTTAGGGCGTGGTGTCCAGCTTCTAGCTCGGACGTCCTTTGGAAGATCCAACCATTGATCGGCTGTGGAATTCCTATATCTACCATCCCTCAAAATTTCAGCTCGATCCGACCGTCGGAACTTCGAGAACCTTCCGATTAGTGCATCACTTTTCGGATCTGTTTTCTGCGTGAAAACGAATCCGACCTGAGTTCGTCTTTCTTATGAATGGGATTTCAGACATCCTTTTGAAGAAATTTTTGTATGAGGTATTGTGTTTTGTTCCAGAACACATCCCACTAACTTTAAAATCTTTAGAACATGATCTTCAGCATCATGCTAGTGTCAAACCGGTCCAGCAATATTGCTCCATGGCAACCGACCTGCGCTAGACACGTCGTCACTTTGTTGAGCCGAGCTCAACTTCTTCGGATCATCATCTCGGCGAGCCGAACAGGAGTTCAGCATCGCGAAGGATAAATCATCACCAACATCGCCGCCCCACGGATTACACGGAGCGGGCACACCGGCATCACCGCATGGTCACTTCATCAAGCCGACATTGACCACGTCACGACTTGCATCGGCAGGGCCGCACTGTTGCTCCTTCAAGCCGGTGTCCATCATGCCGACCTACTTCGACTCATCGGCTGACATCGAGGCTTCGACATCTCGGCTGGACCAGGGGCTTCGCCATCTCTTCATCAACCTACTCCGAAGACTTCGGCGTCACTAGGCGACCAGCTCCGTCATGTTAGCTGGACCGAGGGCTTTGCCTTGGCAAGCTAACCTTTGCCAGCATCGCCATGCCGTCGCTTTATCGCCCATCAGGCAATGGGTGTGCGGATCGAGTCCCAATTTTGGGAATCACCTTTCTTCGGATTGCTACAACAAATAAATCAGGTGTTATTAATCCTAGTATTTTTTTGCTTGTTTGGGTTCATTTTTCCCAAGGAATTATTACTCTGGTTTGTCCATCATATGTACGCAGGTTTATCAAATGGTGGCCACATTAACGACGATCGCATGGTGGTTCGGTCAGTTTCCGTATATAGTCCGGCGAACGCCGCATCCGGAACTCGGACCGACCTATGAATTCAGGCTTTGCCACGCCTTTACCGCATCACGCCGACGCCCGGCATCGACATTGACTTCAGCGCCAGGCCATATTTCTTTTATTGCTCACTTTGCATAAATTATTTATTATGCAATGATTTTTTTATACTATTATCTCCGGTTTGCACCATTTTTGTGCACAGGAAAATGATCCGAGTTGGGCAGTATCGTCAACTCGGCGTACTGACATACCACGCCACCTCGGCTAGATGGAGAGCTTCGTCAACACTTCATTACCCCATGCCGGGGACTTCGGCATCACTCTGCCGGCCTGCATTGACCATGCTATGTCACCACTTCGGAGTGCCGAGCTCTTTGCTCCGCCACCTTGGGCCAGCTTGGGGGATGGACCTTGTCCCGCATCAAGCGCGGACCGTGTCATCAATACCGAACACATAACCAGCTAAGTTGCCTTCAGGCTCAAAGTTTTAAATTTTTAACTTGTGTTCGGTTCGACCAAGCATTATACCTTTTTGGAAAAAAGTTGCTTGTAAAAAATCTCCTTGTCAAAACTTTGTTTGTGACACACAAATTCAAATACCCCGTTTACGTGGGGGCTTCCTTTATGAAACTTTTCCTCTTGCATATGATTATACTTGTACGGCTTTGTTCCTTGTTCATGTATTACGCCACAATATGCACCATATTGACTTAAGCGATTTGCAAGCTGGGTTGCCTCGCTCGTGTGTTTACCCCTATGTTCCCGATTGTTCGGCTAGGGAGTAAAGGGAGCACCTCTGCGATTGTCACGATCGGGTCATCCGAGCCGGACCTCAGACTGGGTGAATCTGAAAGCTAGCGCTCTTATTGTTTTCAATTATGGTCGGCACACAACGGAACTCATGTGTACAAAAAATCTATTGCACAAGTCTCATAGTAACAATGAGCACCAAAGAAAGGTATCGATGGGGGTAATATTTTCTTTGAAGATGCTTCTTACACTTCGTCAGTAATATAGCATAAGTTCCCTGAGCATGCTTTGTCTGTTACAGCCTTATGGCCTGATTGCCTGGTTATTGGAAACATCGTTGATATTCTCGACAGGTGGAGTACATAACACTTCTCGGCCCTTGACCGAAGAGGGAGAAGCTGACGGTCGGTTAAGACGCGTATAAAGTTCAAGTGAACACAGATATTGTCGGGGATATACCCGGTGGTATGATCCGGCTGGAGTTATAACCCGGCTGGGACTTAGTAAACCGGCAGGTGTTAAGGCAGATGGTAAACCGGTTGGTGTTAAGTCAGACGGTAAACCGGCAGGTTGTTAAACCGACTGACAGTTAAGACAGACAGGTAAAACAGGCAGTTAACCCAGGCGGTAAACCGGAAGGTTGTTAAACCGGCTGATAGTTAAGATAGGAGTTAAGTCAGATGATAACTCAGCAGACATTCTTAAACCGGCAGACCATCTTAAACCGGCACCAGTTAACTCCCGGCAGACCATCTTAAACCGGCACCAGTTAACTCCCGGCAGGCAGTGGTAACTGGGTTGCCAGGAGTTATGTAGCCCGAGACGTTATGAAGCCCAAGATGTTAAGAAGCCCAAGAAGAGAAGTCATAATAGTTAAGTCTTAAGTCCGACTTGGACTACATGTAACCCGCCCCTTCAACATATATAAAGAGCGGCAGGGCACCCCAAAGAGGGAGAAGGAGGAAGAAACAATCTTAAAGGGCCAGGGTTAACTGGGAGAGCCAGTTTACGGCGACTTCCTCATGATCATAATGAGAGATAGCCTCAAACAACACGTAGGGTGGTTACCGGATGATGTTTTCCGGGGCCCGAAGCTGTCTAAACCTTTGTCTTGCGTTGTGTCTCTCGATTTCACTCAACCCCTCTCAAGCTACCACATAGATGCATTGACATCATGACTAAGTCCTCACACCAGGACATCTGCCGCAATATTTCCACGACAGTTGGCGCCCACCGTGGGGCTCGCGCACGATGGTGTTAAGTTCTTGGAAGGATTTTTTCCAAGGTTTTAAAAAGCTCACAATTGGCCAGATGAAGAAGGTTCGGTAGGAGATAGTCTTTGGCAGAGTCGGCAAATACTAGGTTTGGGATCAATATGGTTATTAACTTTGGAGCTGGCAGTATGAGTTTTGATTTCAAGACAAAATTAGGGTTTGGATTTTCTGTTGTGCGCTTCCGATGCAACGTGATCCGTCGGATCCGAAGTTAAAATCAGCTTTGCTACACAGACTGATGACGCTGAATAACCCGGCGTGGGACAACGCGGACGTCTTGAACTGCCGCGCGCGTGGCTGGAGATCGAGAAGGATCGCATGTATCATCGCACACGTCGCTAGGCGATCCGTCGAATCCGACTTTGCTATTGTGCCTCCACACGTAACCGGATAATCCGTCCGGATTAGTTTCCAATCTTGACGTCTGATGCTAAAACCGAGTTGGCAAGGGGACAAGACGAGTCCAGTCAAGTTGCTGTGCAAAATCGGTCCACCGCCCAGGCTCGTCGCTGCCATAGCCTGTCGCTCCTTCGTAAGCCGTCCGTGGCGTCATCCCCATCGAGCCTCCAAGTAGCTAAAGACTGTCGTCGTTTCACCTCGTTGCCAGAGGCTCGCCACGGCTGCAAAACCGGCCCTGCCATGTCCTTGGAAGCATGTTGACTCGGCCTGTCCTGCTGAATCGCCCCGACCTGGAGCCGCTCCGAGTCGCCCGAGCTCGCGCCCCTGAACTGTATCACTTGCGTCAAACCAGCTGGCCGCCTGACCCGTTTTCATCGCCCGCGCCTGGGGTCGTCTTCATCGCGCGTCGAGCTGCCGCCGCCGTGACCCGCCATTGCCGCCTCATGCTCTTGGTGGCTTCACGCTTCAAGTCTCAAGGTAGCAGTGTACGGGCTTGCTGTTACTTCCTAATGTAATGATGGAAGGAAAAGTACTACGTCAAGTAGTAGTCTACGGGATCAAAATTTGCTGCTGAAGGCTTGTCTGAAGATCATGATTTATAAAAGGATTGGGAGGACGGATTACTAGAATCACTGGTTGCCACCAAGACAGTGACGGAAGAGCCGGTGCCGTATCAACCACATGCCGCCGTCGCTATAAATCGCTGGTGCGCCTCGTCTGCAGCCAGGTTGAGCTATTCGGCCTTAGCTCGTTGCTCCCGTGCCATAAACCGCTGCTCCGGGTCACGGCGTCCATCTCAAACGCAGTCTCGCAAGCGTACTGCCTTTGAGCTATTGCCGCAGATTCCGCAGCAGATGCCCGGCTTGAGTCGTGAACTCTACAACCCTGTGGGTGAATCGCCGACGCTTATCCGCCTCGACCTGCATGCCGAGCCGGCCTTCTTCGAGCGCTTGCGTCAAATCTACAACTGCAAATTATTACCTTCGCTAGGCTGTTCTGGCTCCGTGGAGGGGTTAATCCGAACCATAGGGAATCCGAAAAGCTCCTTAAAGATTGGTGGAGATCCGGCGAGTCAGGCGTCCGGTTTAACCAATATGAATCGACGGACAATTTTCAGATTTTGAGCTGCCGCTAGTGGTGAGCTGACCCGGCCGTGGTGATCCGCCCTGCTGCACACGAGCTGCCATGGTCTCGCAGCCGGCCACTGCGGTCAACGACCGGATCCCCTGTATCAACCACGCGCCAGGCCGCTTTACCCCGTCCGCCGACCGCTATGGCTTGCCGTGGGTATTGCCCGTAAGTATAGGATTTTCGCTTGCCGCCAGCGCGCCCGCCTCCATCTATGAACCGGCCCACCCTGACGAGTCGCCGGCCATGCCTCTGTTCACCGCTGAGTCTCCGCCTTGGGCCGCCGGCCTCCGCTGCCTGATCGGTCCACCTTCACAGCCGTGGCCTCGCCTGCACAGGCAAGTTGCCGCTGCTGCCGCCCACTTCCAAGCTGCCCGCGGCCTCACCCTGATGCTGTTACAGCCTTGCACTACTTCCGTGTCGAGGTGACACCCGAGCACATCTGCTCCTGCCGCGAGGCCGCTTTTATGAGTCGCCCCATCGCCGTGGCTTGCCGGAGCCGCCTCGTCTCGCTCTGAATTTGAGCCGCCACCGCGGCCTACGCCGTCCTCGGCGACCCGTCGAGCCACATGCTGCAGCTGCTGAAGCTCCGTCGTTGTGGCCTCTTGTCAAACCAGCTGGCCACTGCGCTTCTACCTGCTGAGCATCGCCTCCACCGGTGCATTGGCAAACCGCTGTTGCACCTCGCCGAGTTGTCCGCGTATGGAGTTACCCTTATTAGTGTGTTAACCACCTCTTTGACCCGTCTCCGATGTCGATCCGCATCGCCGTGGAACCGGCCTTCAAAACTCGCCAGAGCTGCCAGGCCTCGCTGGGATCGCCCCGCCTCTACGCCATGGCTCGCCTCGCGCCGCCTCGAAGCCGTCGCTGCTCGGCCTTGCTCTGAGCCGGCCTTCCGACCGTCTCTGCCTCCGCGATGAGCCACCGAGGACCCAGTCTGCGCCCAAACTGCGTGAACCGCCGCCCCTACCTTGGAACCTCTCCGTGTAACTATTAAGTCGCCGAGCTGCTGCTGCTGTGACCCGCTCCGTTTCGGCCGATTCCTATTGCCGTTCCTGCTGGTTGCTCGCCCCGGCTCTCTTGCATGATGAACCGCTGCAGTGCTTTGAGCTGAGCCGGCATTCTGCCACCGGCGGCCGTGTGTGTTTTAAATTGCCGTGGTCTGCGCCAAGTCACCTGTGTCAGTAAGAATCCAATTGATTTCATAGGGTCCCAAACATCAGCTTTGGTTGAGACTTTGGAGAACGAGTAGCTTTGGGGATAATACAAAAATCCAATTGCCGCGGTCTGCGCTATCGTGCACATATATCACCAACCACGGGTTGATAGTTGTTTCTACAAGTCGTGGCAGCATCTGGCAGGGTCTTTGAGGGGATCAATACAAAAATACCCTAGATACAGATATGGATCAAGAGAGAATTCAGCAACGATACTGAATATTTGCGGCTGCTACATGCAAATCGCCTGTCCTTAAAATAAAAAAACCGCTATTTAGGCATGCTTTTCAAAGCTTGATGCATGGATGGATATGAAGACTCATTAAAACCTGAATGATGAGCTTTGCTACGATCGCTGCGTCTGACAAGAAACCAGGATAATCCGGCGAAAGACATGGACCCTGTGGTTACCCTCGCTCCGAGTTGCCGCCCTGACACGAGCGGTTCTTCCTGATCCGGCCTCGCTATCATGTGCATCGCTGAACCGCCACGCGTAAGCCGCTGCTAACAACGAGCAACCGCCGCGGCCACTATTACTCCACGTGAGGAAGGGCGCAATCAATACATATCAAAGGAAAGGGCAGTAGTCAGCTTGTACTTCCCTCCATTCCTAAATACTTGTCTTTCTAGGCATTTCAACAAGTAACTACATACGGAGCAAAATGAGTGAATCTACACTCTAAAATATGTCTACATACATTTGTATGTAGTAGTCATTTGAAATGTCTAGAAAGACAAATACTTAGGAACGGAGGGAGTATATGTGTATACGAATGACAAAGCACATGCATGGGCAAACTTGTAAACCGGCTGCCATTCCAAATCATTGCTTCCAAGCCACTTCAACCCGGTTTCTGCTACTGTTGAGCTGTCATGGCTACATGGTAGTTTTTGCTATTGTGAACCGACCACTGCTACTCAACTGTTCATGTTCATCCGACGAAAATACCAGATGATATCCTTTCTATAAATCTTATCAGTATTATTTGAAAAACAATTACTTGGGCCTATATCTTTTATACAGGACAAGTGCTCGCTATGAAAGTGATGCCCTACCGCAGACAATGCACGCTAGCTGTTCTACACCGGCATTTGCACATATCACACTGATGAACCGGAACACAAACAGCAGCCCCCGCAGTCCGGGTTACATCAACAATGACACGGCCGACTCTCTTGTCTGCACTGACTTATAACACTGCAGCCGACTCGGCCATGATTAATTTCAGCTTCACCATGGTGATCATCAACCCCGCGGTGAATATTAACTACCCTAACATATCAGGTGAAATCCATCCAGACCCTAAATCGCCATGTTGATGAAAATTTAAAGGCCGTCAATTTTCGGCTTAAAAAGAAGGATTCCTGTTTATAATCCGGCTCAAGGGAAAGCTATCCCCCGCAAAGCTTTGAAGCTCTTAGTAGCCGGTCAAGAATTTCTGGTTCAAAAAGAATAATCTCTCACAAGTTCGAGTTCTCAGGGAAAATTAAGGGGACCAAAGAGAGTCTGCTACACAACACAACTCAAACATAGGTACCCCTTGAGCATAGCTCACAGTATCATTTGGGGGCTTGGTCGTATTCGAACCATAGTTACACCTCTTGATCCGGCTACCAAGCCAATATTATCATAAGAGCACAGCTCTGGTTACTTCGGTAATCCGGCTATCAAGCCAATATTATCATAAGGGGCGAAAGAGAGTCTGCTGCACAGCATAGCTCAAACATGGGTATCCCTTGAGCACAGCTCACAATATCACTTGGGGACTATGTTCGAACCATAGTCACACCTCTTGATAGGCTTAAAGCCACCAGGGAAATCACTTGGGGGCTCTGGTCGTATCCGAACCATAGCTTATACCCTCTTGATAAGCATAAGGGCACCAGGGAAATCACTTGGGGGCTTGGTCATATCCGAACCATAGCTACACCTCTTGATAGGCATAAGGCCACCAGGGAAATCACTTGGGGGCTATGGGTTCGAATCATAGTTACACCTCTTGATAGGCATAAGGGCACTAGGGAAGTCACTTGGGGGCTTGGTCATATTCGAACCGTAGCTACACCTCGTGATTAGTGCAATGCCACAATTATGACTACTTGGGGGCTCTGGTCGTATCCGAACCATAGCTTAAACCCTCTTGATCATACATATACATCATCATATATTACATCATACGTTGCATCATCATTACATCATCATAGCATGTATCATATGTGCATGGATATACTGGTTTATATGACATGAATCGGTTTTCAAACAAGGTTATATTATTCAAATTCTTTAATAGCCAACACGGCTGGATTTTATTATGGTTATCAATAACCAGTATTATGATTAAGGTTTTCAAAATCACTTTAGCGCAATGACTATCATATTATCAATGTATATGATTTAGTCTACAATTGAAGGAATAGTCCCGAGTCGCTGCAGGCTTACGACCCGGCACTTGGGGGCTACATTATTAAAGTTGGGATTACATCAAATACACAAGTCTCATGTCGTTGCAAGCATGCACCATGACACTTGGGGGCTAATGCAAAGTCATTGTTTGCTCACTTATTGAAGACCCGATTCATCACATCGTAATGAGCCGGCCCTTGGGGGCTACCAATTGCTCCTGTCAACAATTCAAGGTACACAAATTTTCATCTATTATTGAAGGATCCACTGCTCAGTTGGTAAAGCACAAGGCTCTTAACCTTGTGGACGTGGGTTCAAGCCCCATTATGGGGGTTACATCATATAATGTTATTCTCAATGAAGTATACATAAAGTCCCAGCTCAATATTATCTTATTGAGTCGGCCCTTGGGGGCTACACATTGCTGTTTAAAGTCTACATGATTATATTTACAAAGTCCCTGCTCCTTATTGCATAATGACCCGGCCCTTGGGGGTACACTGGTTGAAGTTTTCATGGGCATCAGGCAATTACAAGTCCCAGGTTGCTGCAAGCAAGACAACCCAACACTTGGGGGCTATATATGTGGAATACTCAGTTCTGACTGGTGATTGAGATGAACAAACTGGATTTCTTCAAAGCTTGTGACATTCATATTGAAGCAAGTCTTAAGTTGTTGCTATGCTACCTTCTTAAGACTTGGGGGCTACAAGTGATAGGCATATAAGAGGTATATTTTCAAAACTGATGTTAACAAACAGTTCTGATCCGGTGCCATCAATATTCTTAAATCAGCAAGTTCTACATTCTTAAACCGGCTGAAGATTAGATGAGTATTTCAAAGACCAATATTTTTGTTAAGCATTGGGAGCTGAGTCAAAGGAGTTATTCTTCACAATTTTTATCCGTGACAAGCCAATGTCAGCAAATTGATTGTGAAGCTGGCCTATTGACCCGGAAATTCTAGAAGAAGGAAGTAACAAGGACTTAAGGATGATCATGATCAGTTTAACATGGATAAATCCAAATTAAATTGGGGGCTAATGTCGGGGATATACCCCGTGGTATGATCCGACTGGAGTTATAACCTGGCTGGGACTTAGTAAACCGGCAGGTGTTAAGGCAGGTGGTAAACCAGTTGGTATTAAGTCAGACGGTAAACCGGCAGGTTGTTAAACCGGCTGACAGTTAAGACAGATAGGTAAAACAAACAGTTAACCCAGGCGGTAAACCGGCAGGTTGTTAAACCGGCTGACAATTAAGACAGGACTTAAGTCAGATGATAACTCAGCAGACATTCTTAAACCGGCAGACCATCTTAAACTGGCACCAGTTAACACCCGGCAGACCATCTTAAACCGGCACCAGTTAACTCCCGGCAGGCAGTGGTAACTGGGTTGCCAGGAGTTATGAAGCCCGAGACGTTTTGAAGCCCAAGATGTTAAGAAGCCCAAGAAGAGAAGTCATAATAGTTAAGTCTTAAGTCCGAGTTGGACTCTACATGTAACCCGCCCCTTCAACATATATAAGGAGGGGCAGGACTCCCCAAAGAGGGAGAAGGAGGAAGAAACAATCTTAAAGGGTTAGGGTTAACTGGGAGAGCCGGTTTACGGCGACTTCCTCATGATCATAATGAGAGATAGCCTCAAACAGCACGTAGGGTGGTTACCAGATGATATTTCCCGGGGCCCGAAGCTGTCTAAACCTTTGTCTTGCGTTGTGTCTCTCGATTCCACTCAACCCCTCTCAAGCTACCACATAGATGTGTTGGCTTCACGACTAAGTCCTCACGCCCGGACATCTGCCGCGATATTTCCACGACAGATATGATATAAGTACTTTGGTACATACAATCATTATACATAAAATTCTTTTACCCAAGTCACTTGGGGGCTCTTAAATTTATATGAGCCGTTTTATAGTAAGTGTTCTTCTTCTTAGTCGTTGCAAAGTTTTTTTAATTATTTATCACTCCTTTTTTCGACACGAGTGTGTGGTCACTAGCCGGGGAGCCTAATTTCCCTCTCGAAGCCGCTAGAGTTTAGTTTGCTAAACTAGCCTAAAGAGAAGTACTCCGACTTTGGGATAGGAGGTTGAAGCCGTAGGCTGACCCGCTTGAAGTCTTTAGATAGGATGTGTCATGTTAAAACACGACAGAAGCACTTTTTTTTCTACAATCCAATTTTCAGATTGACACCGAACACTTGATCTTGTTTGGAGGTCAGGTTTTCACTGACATTTTTTGGTTTTCCAAGCCTATGACACTTTTTAACTATTTGTGTGTTTCCAGCATAAGTCTCGCATTGCAACGCTGGTCACCTTTAGAGATTCGGCAAAAACATTCTCGGACACTACTATATATGCATCGGTTTCGAATTGTGTCTTTGGTCAATAGTTGGGTTGCCCGGCTCCTGTGCTTGCCTCCTACCTTCCACTTTGTTCGGCTATGTGTGCAAAGGGAGAACCACTGTGATTGTGCTTCCAGCTCGCATGGTTAAGCACCTCAGTGGAGAAAGCCGAAAACTGACTGTCATAATAGGCGTAAACTGGTCAGTGATTCGATGACTATGTTAAATGACGGGCCGTTCATAACATTGGCCGAAGTGTTTACGGCTTGACCTCGGATGTCGTCGAACACTAACCGGGGGCTCATAGCTAGCTTCCCCAGTTTAAAGCTCCTATGACTAAGCGAAAGTTATAAACCCCGCATATCTGATTGCCTCATTTCCGCTAACACAACCGCCTTCGGGCATCGAGATGTCAGCTAAGGGTTGTTTTGTTATTGCGGAAACACCCTGCGTAGTATCTACCAAGGGGTAGAGGCCGACGATGGGCCACTTTCAACTGATAAACGGTCGCAATGGAGTCAAAATAATGATGTAAAGTACTTGGATACATAGAATCATTACACATAATCTGTGATTTTACTCTGGATATTGATCCTTAATTCGACCACCCGTGCCCACATTAAGGCTCGGGGGCTATTGGGCTTTGCACTCATTATTTACAAATATTAAAGGGGCACATCGATCCCCTGATCTGGTGTTGCCACCCGACCAGTGTCTCGGGGGCTACTACATTGCCTATTCAATGCAGAAAATTGAAACGGCTCAGTGTTCGTCTTGATCAAACTATGGGAAAGCGCGTCTTCGGACAACAATAAGTACCATCTGACCTATTTGGCATCAAGCTAATATATCACAGCGACTTCTCACGACCCTCTCTCAGGGGCCCGTTCACCGATCACTATTATCTCTAATATATTACACTGTGTTTTTTATTCCTATGTATGCTGCCGAACTAGGAGTTGATCCTCAGGCCGATTTTGCGCATCGACCTGAGTCTCAGGGGCTACTGGGAACATCGGTTTTATGCTTTACTTTAGGTGCATCTCGGGTTTTAGACTAATACACACCTTGAGGGCTACTGGATATACATCGGCAGAGAATAAACTGCACCAGTTAAAAATATTCACAAAAACTCAGCCCGCAGTTGGGGTGGTGCACCACCTTGGAAGCAGTCCGGCATAAAGCTCGGGCGCCAGCGGCTAGCTCAATAGAGGGCATTTCCGGCATTAAGCTCGGCTAAACTCCTTCAACTTTTTTGAACCAAGGTGATCTATGACACCTCGGATATAGTTTGGCGTTGGAGCATGGACATAGTTCGGCATTGGAGCTCGGATACAGTTCGGCATTGGAGCTCGGCTGTAACAATACTCTTCGGATACAGTCCAGCGTTGGAGCTCGGAAGCGGTCTCGCGTTGGTGCTCGGCTGCGAAAGATACCTCGAATGCAGTCCGGCGTTGGAGTTCAGATGCAAGAGGACACTGCCGCCTAGGAACAACTTCAAACCCGAGGTGTGGCATAAAAATAACAAGGCATTGATAAAGGCCGGAAACTTAAAGGGGCTCCTCGGATACCCGACGTGTAAACTCGTCGAATGCATTTCGGCAATCCTCAAGATCGAAGATGAGAGGATTTGTTGAACCAATTTTCAAGACCGACAACCGAAGATGAAGAACAGTTCGGAAGAATCGAGGAGCGTCCCTAACTTGAAGACCGATTCAGGGGGCTACTAACGGTGTCCTGGACTAGGGGGTACTCACCACGTCATCTCTCGATCTGTTAGATTGGGCCGAGGACCCCCATGGCCGTATACTCATGGGCCAGTTCGGACAGCTGTCGCATACATGGAAGATTCCACAAGACTTGGTGATCAAGACAAGGACTCCTCCCCACCGGTGTATTCGGCTAGGACTCTTGTTATCCTAGGCCTCTGGTGTATTATATAAACCGAGGCCGGGCTAGTCGATAGATCATATACAACAATCATAATCATAGGCTAGCTTCTAGGGTTTAGCCTCTATAATCTCGTCGTAGATCAACTCTTTTAATACTCATATCATCAAGATCAATCAAGCAAGAAGTAGGGTATTACCTCCATCAAGAGGGCCCGAACCTGGGTAAACATCGTATCCCCCGCCTCCTATTACCATCGATCCTAGACGCACAGTTCGGGGCCCCCTACCCGAGATCCGCCGGTTTTGACACCGACACCCGTAGTGTGCCTTTATAGCCACCCAGTTACGTTGTGACGTTTGGCACACCCAAAGTATCCCTACAACATCCAGGAGTTGCACAATCTCATGGTCTAAGGAAATGATACTTGACATTAGAAAAGCTTTAGCATACGAACTACACGATCTTGTGCTATGCTTAGGATTGGGTCTTGTCCATCACATCATTCTCCTAATGATGTGATCCTGTTATCAGCGACATCTAATGTTCATGGTGAGGAAACCGTAACCATGTATTGATCAACGAGCTAGTCAACTAGAGGCTCACTAGGGACATGTTGTGGTCTATGTATTCACACATGTATTACGATTTCTGGATAACACAATTATAGCATGAACAATAGACAATTATCATGAACAAGGAAATATAATAATAACCATTTTATTATTGCCTCTAGGGCATATTTCCAACAGTCTCCCACTTGCACTAGAGTCAATAGTCTAGTTACATTGTGATGAATCGAACACCCATAGAGTTCTGGTGTTGATCATGTTTTGCTCGTGGAAGAGGTTTAGTCAATGGGTCTGCGACATTCAGGTTCGTATGCACTCTGCAAATATCTATGTCTCCATCTTGAACATTTTCACGAATGGAGTTGAAGCGACGCTTGATATGCCTGGTCTTCTTGTGAAACCTGGGCTCCTTGGCCAGGGCAATAGCTCTAGTGTTGTCACAGAAGAGAGCCATCGGGCCCGATGCATTGGGAATGACTCCTAGGTCGGTAATAAACTCCTTCATCCAGACTGCTTCATGTGCTGCCTTCGAGGCTGCCATGTACTCCGCTTCACATGTAGATCCCGCCACGACGCTTTGCTTGCAACTGCACCAGCTGACTGCCCCACCATTCAAAATATACACGTATCCGGTTTGTGACTTGGAGTCATCCAGATCTGTGTCGAAGCTAGCATCGACGTAACCCTTTACGGCGAGCTCTTCGTCACCTCCATAAACGAGAAACATATCCTTAGTCCTTTTCAGGTACTTCAGGATATTCTTGACCGATGTCCAGTGTTCCATGCCGGGATTACTTTGGTACCTTCCTACCAAACTTACGGCAAGGTTTACATCAGGTCTGGTACATAGCATGGCATACATAATAGACCCTATGGCCGAGGCATAGGGGATGACACTCATCTTTTCTCTATCTTCTGCCGTGGTCGGGCATTGAGCCGTGCTCAATCTCACACCTTGCAATACAGGCAAGAACCCCTTCTTGGACTAATCCATATTGAACTTCTTCAATATCTTGTCAAGGTACGTGCTTTGTGAAAGACCAATGAGGCGTCTCGATCTATCTCTATAGATCTTGATGCCTAATATATAAGCATCTTCTCCAAGGCCCTTCATTGAAAAACACTTATTCAAGTAGGCCTTTATGCTTTCCAAGAGCTCTATATCATTTCCCATCAATAGTATGTCATCCACATACAATATGAGAAATGCTACAGAGCTCCCACTCACTTTCTTCTAAACATAGGCTTCTCCATAAATCTGCATAAACCCAAACACTTTGATCATCTCATCAAAGCGAATGTTCCAACTCTGAGATGCTTGCACCAACCCATAGATTGAGCGTTGGAGCTTGCATACCTTGTCAGCATTCTTAGGGTCGACAAAACCTTCCGGCTGCATCATATACAATTCTTCCTTAAGGAAACCATTAAGGAATGCTATTTTGACGTCCATTTGCCATATCTCATAATCATAGAATGTGGCAATTGCTAACATGATTCGGACAGACTTCAGCTTCGCTACGAGTGAGAAGGTCTCATCGTAGTCAACTCCTTGAACTTGTCGATAACCCTTAGCAACAAGTCGAGCTTTATACATGGTCACATTGCCATCCGCGTCCGTCTTCTTCTTAAAGATCCATTTATTTTCTATGGCTCACCGATCATTGGGCAAGTCTGTCAAAGTCCATACTTTGTTTTCATACATGGATCCTATCTCGGATTTCATGGCTTCAAGCCATTTGTTGGAATATGGGCCCGCCATCACTTCTTCATAGTTCGAAGGTTCACCATTGTCTAACAACATTATTTCTAGGACAGGGTTGCCATACCATTCTGGTGTGGAACGTGTCCTTGTGGACCTACGAAGTTCAGTAGTAATTAACTTGATCTGAAGTTCCTTGATCATCATCATCAACTTCCTCTCTAGTCGGTGCAAGAACCACAGAAACATTTTCTTGAGCTGTGCTACTTTCCGGTTCAAGAGGCAGTACTTCATCAAGTTCTACTTTCCTCCCACTTACTTCTTTTGACAGAAACTCTTTCTCTAGAAAGGATCCATTCTTGGCAAAAAGATCTTGCATTCGGATATGAGGTAGAAGGTATACCCAATAGTTTCCTTCGGGTATCTTATGAAGACGCATCTTTCCGACTTGGGTTCGAGCTTTTCAGGTTGAAGTTTCTTGACATAATCATCGCATCCCCAGACTTTTAGAAACGAAAGCTTAGGTTTCTTCCCAAACCATAATTCATACGGTGTCGTCTCAACGGATTTCGACAGAGCCCTATTTAAAGTAAACGCGGCAGTCTCTAAAGCATAACCCCAAAATGATAGCGGTAGGTCGGTAAGAGACATCATAGATCGCACCATATCTAATAGAGTGCGATTACGACATTCAGACACACCATTACGCTGAGGTGTTCCAGGCGGCGTGAGTTGTTAAACAATTCCACATTTCCTTAAGTGCATGCCAAATTCGTGACTCAAATATTCCCCTCCACGATCTGATCGTAAGAACTTTATTTTCCTGTCACGTTGATTCTCAACCTCACTATGAAATTCCTTGAACTTTCCAAAGGTCTCAGACTTGTGTTTCATTAAGTAGACATACCCATATCTAATTAAGTTATCAGTGAGGGTGAGAACATAACGATAACCACCGCAAGCCTCAACGCTCATTGGACCGCACACATCAGTATGTATGATTTCCAATAAGTTGGTTGCTCGCTCCATTGTTCCGGATAACGGAGTCTTGGTCATTTTACCCATGAGGCATGGTTCGCACGTGTCAAATGATTCATAATCAAGAGACTCCAAAAGTCCATCTGCATGGAGTTTCTTCATGCGTTTGACACCAATGTGACCAAGGCGGCAGTGCCACAAGTATGTGGGACTATCATTATCAACCTTACATCTTTTGGCATTCACACTGTGAATATGAGTAACATCACGTTCGAGATTAAATAAGAATAAACCATTGCCCAGCGGGGCATGAACATAAAACATGTCTCTCATATAAATAGAACAACCATTATTCTCAGATTTAAATGAGTAGCCATCTCGCATTAAGCGAGATCCAGATACAATGTTCATGCTCAAAGCTGGCACTAAATAACAATTATTGAGGTTTAAAACTAATCCCGCAGGTAAATGTAGAGGTAGCATGCCGACGGCGATCACATCGACCTTGGAACCATTCCCGACGCGCATCGTCACCTCGTCCTTCGCCAGTCTCCGCTTATTCCACAGCTCCTGTTTTGAGTTACAAATATGAGCAGCCGCACCGGTATCAAATACCCAGGAGCTACTACGAGTTCTGGTAAGGTACACATCAATAACATGTATATCATATATACCTTTGGTATTGCCGGCCTTCTTATCCGCTAAGTACTTGGGGCAGTTTTGCTTCTAGTGACCGTTTCCCTAGCAATAAAAGCACTCAGTCTCAGGCTTGGGTCCATGCTTTAGCTTCTTCTCGGCAACTGGCTTACCGGGCGTGGCAACTCCCTTGTCGTCCTTCTTGAAGTTCTTCTTACCCTTGCCTTTCTTTAAACTAGTGGTTTTATTGACCATCAACACTCGATGTTCCTTTTTGATCTCCACCTCCGCTGATTGTAGCATTGAATATACCTCAGGAATGGTTTTCTCCATCCCCTGCATATTGAAATTCATCAAAAAGCTCTTGTAGCTAGGTGGGAGCGACTGAAGGATTCTGTCAACGACCACGTCATCCGGGAGATTAACTCCCAGCTGAGACAAGCGGTTGTGCAACCCAGATATTTTGAGTATGTGCTCACTGATAGAACTATTCTCCTCCATCTTACAACTGTAGAACTTGTCAGAGACTTCATATCTCTCGACCCAGGCATGATCTTGGAAAACCATTTTCAGTTCTTGGAACATCTCATATGCTCCGTGCTGCTCAAAACGCTTTTGGAGCTCCGGTTCTAAGCTGTAAAGCATGCCACACTGAACCAGGGAGTAATCATCACTACGCGACTGCCAGGCATTCATAACGTATTGAGTTGCTGGGAAAACAGGTGCTTCACCTAGCGGTGCTTCAAGGACATATGCTTTCTTGGCAGCTATGAGGATAATCCTCAGGTTACAGACCCAGTCCTTGTAGTTGCTACCATCGTCTTTCAGCTTGGTTTTCTCTAGGAATCTGTTGAAGTTGAGGGCAACATTAGCATGGGCCATTCGATCTACAATACATATTGCAAATATTTTTAGACTATGTTCATGATAATTAAGTTCATCTAATCAAATTATTTGATGAACTCCCACTCAGATAGACATCCCTCTAGTCATCTAAGTGATACATGATCCGATTCAACTAGGCCGTGTCCGATCATCACGTGAGACGGACTAGTCATCATCGATCAACATCTTCATGTTGATCGTATCTTCTATACGACTCATGTTTGACCTTTCGGTGTTCCGTTTTCTGAGGCCATGTCTGTACATGCTAGGCTCGTCAAGTCAACCTAAGTGTATAGCGTGTGTAAATCTGGCTTATACCTGTTGTATGCGAACGTTAGAACCTATCACACCCGATCATCACGTGGTGCTTTGGAACAACGGACCTTAGCAACGGTGCACAATTAGGGGGAACACTTTCTTGAAATTATTGTGAGGGATCATCTTATTTAAGCTACTGTTGTTCTAAGCAAATAAGATGTAAAAACATGATAAACATCACATGCAATCAAATAGTGACATGATATGGCCAATATCATTTTGCTCCTTTTGATCTCCATCTTCGGGGCGCCATGATCATCATTCTCACCGGCATGACACCATGATCTCCATCATTGTGTCTTCATGAAGTTGTCTCGCCAACTGTTACTTCTACTACTATGGCTAACGGTTAGCAATAAAGTAAAGTAATTACATGGCGTTTTCAGTGACACACAGGTCACACAATAAATTAAGACAACTCCTATGGCTCCTGTCGGTTGTCATATTCATCGACATGCAAGTCGTGATTCCTATTACTAGAACATGATCAATCTCATACATCACATATATCATTCATCACATCCTTTTGGCCATATCACATCACACGGCATACGCTGCAAGAACAAGTTAGACGTCCTCTAATTGTTGTTGCAAGTTTTTTACGTGGCTGCTATAGGTTTCTAGCAAGAACGTTTCTTACCTATGCCAAAACCACAACGTGATATGCCAATTTCTATTTACCCTTCATAAGGACCCTTTTCATCGAATCCGATCCGACTAAAGTGGGAGAGACAGACACCCGCTAGCCACCTTATGCAACTAGTGCATCTCAGTCGGTGGAACTTGTCTCACATAAGCGTATGTGTAAGGTCGGTCCAGGCCGCTTCATCCCACGATGCTGCCGAATCAAGATAAGACTAGTAACGGCAAGTAAATTGACAAAATTGACACCCACAACAACTTGTGCTCTACTCGTGCATAGAAACTGCGCATAGACCTAGCTCATGATGCCACTGTTGGGGATTGTTGCAGAAATTAAAAATTTCTACGCATCACCAAGATCAATATATGGAGAGACTAGCAATGAGAGAGAGGGGAGTGCATCTTAATACCCTTGAAGATCGCAATGCGGAAGCGTTACAAGAACGCAGATGAAGGAGCCGTACTCGCAGCGATTCAGATCACGGTTGATTCCGATCTAAGCACCGAACAATGGCGCCTCCGCGTTCAACACACGTACATCCCGGGGACGTCTCCTACTTCTTGATCCAGCAAGGGGGGAGGAGAAGTTGGGGAAGAGCTCCGGCAGCACGACGGTGCGGTGGTGGAGCTTGCAGTTTTCCGGCAGGGCTTTGCCAAGCTCAACGGAGGAGGAGGGGGTGTTGGAGAGGGGGAGGGCTGCGCCTTGGATGTGGTGCTGCTGCCCTCCCTCCACCCCTCTATTTATAGGGCGAAGGGGGAAGGGGGCCGACCCCTCTAGATGAGATCTAGAGGAGGGCGGCGGCCAAGGGGAGGGGGCTTGCCCCCTGTCGGTGTCAAAACCAGCGGATCTCGGGTAGGGGGTCCCGAACTGTGCGTCTAAGGCGGATGGTAACAGAAGGCAGGGGACACAATGTTTACCCAGGTTTGGGCCCTCGCGATGGAGGTAATACCCTACTTCCTGCTTGATTGATCTTGATGATATGAGTATTACAAGAGTTGATCTACCACGAGATCGGAGAGGCTAAACCCTAGAAGCTAGCCTATGGTATGATTGTGTTGTCCTACGGACTAAAACCCTCCGGTTTATATAGACACCGGAGGGGCTAGGGTTACACAAAGTCGGTTACAAGGGAGGAGATCTACATATCCAAATCGCCAAGCTTGCCTTCCACGCAAAGGAGAGTCCCATCCGGACACGGGACGAAGTCTTCAATCTTGTATCTTCATAGTCCAACAGTCCGGCCAAAGTATATAGTCCGGCTATCCGAGGACCCCCTAATCTAGGACTCCCTCAGTAGCCCCTGAACCAGGCTTCAATGACGACGAGTCCGGCGCGCAGATTGTCTTCGGCATTGCAAGGCAGGTTCCTCCTCCGAATACTCCATAGAAGATTTTGAACACAAGGATAGTGTCCGCTCTGCAACACAAATTCCACATACCACCATAGGGAGTATAATATTTCCACAAATCTAATCTGCTGACAACTTTTCATAATGTGACATCACGCCATGGCCCCGGTTATTATTTGAACCGTTTTTCTCAACCAGCTACTGCACATATTGTGAGGCGGTTTTCTTGGCACGTCTTGTCGAAGTAGAGATCGTGTCCCCTTATCACGGGATTCTCATCAATACGGGTGTGGGTAACCCAACCGTGCCATCAATCACGACGCTTGGGGAATAAGCGAGTTTTACCAGGCAAGTGGGGAGGCGCATAGTTTCTTCCGCCCTTATAAAGGGGTAAGGGTTCCTCTTTTTTTACCCACGCCTTCTTCTCCCCTGCCCATCCATTCTCGCGCACTCGAGCTCTAGTGCCCAAGTTCGCATCTTCTTCGAAGAACCAATCCAAATATGTCCGGAGCGGGAGGCAAGTGGATGGCCTCTACCGTCCGGAAGAAGGACATCAAGAAACTTCGGGAGGCCGGGTATATAGCCCAGGGAATCGGCCATCGTCTCTCGACGGCGGGACAGATCGTCCCTACCCTGGATCCCCACGAAAGGGTCGTATTTCTCCCTCATTTTATCCGTGGGCTAGGGTTTCCCATCCACCCATTTGTTCGCGGCATCATGTATTATGACGGGATCGATTTTCATGATCTATCCCCCAATTCCTTCATCAACATCTCGACATTCATTAGGCTTTTCTCCACATCCCGCCACACTTCGGCTTATGGCTGAAGATCTTTAATTTGAAGCCCAAGGTAGTGGGCGGTGAGCACGCTGAGTGCGGGGGCGCTATGGTGAGCAAGATGCGCAACGTCACATGGCCAACAAGTACCTTCAATGATTCCGTTAGGGAGTGGCAACAGGAGTGGTTTTACATTACTGAGCCGCGTGGCGCGAAGTGGGCCGCTGCTCCCGAGTTCTGATCCGGAGCCCCTCTGCGGCTCACGTCCTGGCTCAAGAAGGGCCTGGACTGGTCTTCGTCCGATGAGCTATTGGCGCTCCAGACGCGCGTCAAGGATATGGAAGACAAGAATATCGAACTTGTCAATGTAGTCCAGGTGATGTTAGTCAGTCGGATCCTACCTTGTCAACACCGGACTTGCAATCTATGGGAGTTCGATCCGGCCAAGCACCAGACCCTGCGAGAGCTCTTTGGCTCCTCGCATGAAGATACCTGGAAGGTGCTTTTTAAGCCCGGCAAATCATGGCCGGACTCGGCCGAGGACCGCGGGTACCAACTGTCCCGCCCTGCAAGCTCGGTAAGTTACCATACGTTTTATTCGCATAACTCAAGAGAAATGCTTAATGTGTTTTACACAACTCTCCTAGGGCTGGACGAAGAACACGGGGCGGATCCAATGTCCGGTCCCGCTGCCCGAAGAACCGTCCGACCCACTTCTGACGAAGATGTTGGACCCGACGCCTTACAAGGTGCCGGAGAAGAAGACCGAAAAGGAGGCCAAAAAGACCCGGGGCGGCCTTCGTCACCATGCCCGACCCGCCTCCGCAGAGGACGAGGAAGACAAATCCCCAGCAGGGGGAAGAAAGAAGAGGATGACCTTCGTACACTTGGAGGCTGAGTCGCCTAAAAGGGGAAAACTCTTCTTCCGGAAGAGTCCACTGTCATCGCCGTTAGCAGCCCTACGTGGGATCCTAGGGCCCAGCCCCTAGTGAACTCGTAAGTATATAAAATCCGAACACGTTCATGTGTCTGGACCCATCATGGCATAGTATTTTAACCCGAGCCATATTTTTTGTAGTCCGGTGGGGTCCCGTTCCAAACAATCCTCGTCCGAGGATTTGCTGAGCTCGGATGCTATGGAGAGCGGGACGCCTCCGAAGGCCCCTCCCCCCAAACATGTGATCAACACCGAGGCTTCGTCCCAGAGGGACTCCGTCCAAGGAGGGGTGGAGAAAGTCGTGAAGGCGGCGCCTGGAGGTCAAACTTCAGGGGCCGGAGACATGGGGGAGAAGATCCCCACAGGAGTCGACGGCAGGGACCATCTTGAATAGGGCCCCCAGCCGGACACAGTTTTGGAGACCAATACGGCTCCGGAATCAAGCAGGCGGCCTTTCTCGGCTGGAGAGGGCGTCCCTGTTCCACCAGCAACCTCTGTCCAACCAGAGGCGCATGGTGCTTTATTGGCAGCGCTGAAGAGCGCCTCCATCGTTAATGAACACCGTGCCCTTATGGGTGCGGTGATTGAGAAGATTCAGTCTGTTGAAAATGGACTGAATGAAGCCTGTATCGACCTTATAAGAGGTTTTGAGGTATGTTTTATACTATTTCGAAGAATGTCATAGTATGGATAGTAGCCCCTGATACACTGTCCGGTGAAAGAAAGAACCGGACAGAGGATCAAATATATTTTTCGCAGGAAGACTCATTTGATGACATCTATCTCTCTTCTTTTGTAAGCAGGCGTCTGTAGCGGCTACTGCCGCTCATACCGCGGAGGTTTCCGGACTGAATCAAAGTCTGGACCGGGCCAAAGCGGAGCTTGGCCAGTTAAAAAGGCAGTTGGAAGATCAACAAGGTATGCACAAATCTTGTTTGCGTTCAGTGCAAACGAATTTTCATTATGATAGAATATGTGTCATGATTTGCGCTAGGGGTGATGACCAAAGTCGAGGCTCTGAAGAAGGCTATTGCCGAGGCCAAGGAAAAGGCAGCCGCAGAGCAGGCTCTTTGTGAGAAGCACGAGGCCAAGGTTGTGGAAGCTAGGCGAGAGCTCCAAGAGGCCATGAAAAAAATGCGAGACCCTGGAGCAGAGTTTAACGGAGAAAGAATCCAAACTCAGCAGGGCTCATCAGGCCGTGTGTGATGCCTGTGGGAAAACCCAAGACCCCCCACAGGAGATCCAAGAGGCGAGGGAGATCACGGCGGGTAAGGTCTTTTTCCATGTAAAGCAAGTATTTCAGGAGAAAATTATGCTTTGTAATTTGAAGTTCAGATTTCTCCAGGGGTATTTGCGGAACTTCCTCGCAGCATATCGGATGCCGCCCAATTCTACCGAGCCGAAGAGGGGAATATTGTGGATAAGCTCTTCTGGTCGCAGTATCTAGCGCCGAATTATTCGGTGCCTTTTACCGATCAATTGAAACAGCTGATCGAACTGCATAAGGCAACCGAACTAGCCATGAAGGATTTGATTATCCGGCTATGGCCCGCCGAGCCGATTCCAGGTAGCTACTTCGGACTCGTGAAGCGTCTTGTTAGTGCCTGCCCTCGACTTGACGTCATCAAGCGGTCGGTCTGCATAGAAGGTGCACGCATGGCCTTTTCCCACGCAAAGATGCACTGGGGGAAGATGGATGCTGAGAAGCTGATGACCGAGGGACCGCTAAAGGGAAAGGAGCATCGCAAGCCCGAATTGTATTATGAAAGTGTCCTGAAAGGATCCTGCCTTGCGGCGGAGCAATGCACCAAGGATATTGTATTTCCATGAATATAGTCATGTTGTCCTTTGTAATGTGTGAACAAGGTCATTTCTATTATTTATTGCCCGTTGTAAAAGTTTACCCTCCTGCGCGGCCGTTTTATATATTAAACTTGAGACTTGGCCAGTCGTCGGCTTCTGCCCCCTCGTAAGAAATATGGGGGTGTTCAGGATAAACCTGATCACTCTTTACCCAAGTGTTGGGTCCTTTGAAGGAGGTGTTCAACACAACAAACCAGGCAATCAGACTATAGGGCTTTATCATTCTCACTTAGCCATAGGAGCATTAGGAAGGTAGGCGCAGCCCCTGGTGTTTGGAAGACCACACGAGGGGCCCTATAGGCACCTGATCGGAAGAAGAACCGATCCATCACACGCTGCATTGGTTATGGCATTATGCGGGAGAAATCCTTAAAGATTTTACAACCTCTCGAACAGCTGACCAGCTCTCGCCGTATCATGACAGTCAGTTTTCGGCTTTCTCTACTGAGGTGCTCGTCCGGAAGAACCGGGACACAATCGCAGTAATTCTCCCTGTGTCGCCTTAGCCGATATAGCGGAACATAAGATAGAAAAACATGGGAGACGGGCAAACCCAACATTTGACCCAAGACATGATTCAGAGCTGATGCATATAATGCTATAAGTTTGGGGTGCCGAACTTCCGTGAAGGTGTTCGGACTTTATTGCCGTATTATGGGTAAAACAAAGCCCCTGGAAAAGGCATATCGCGGTGTACGGATGCCACTTAACAAAAGAGTTTCAATAAGAAATAGCAGCAAATAAGCGTCATATAAATCCACATGTTGTATTTGAATAATACGTCGAAGCGTATGAGTACAGGTAATGTGATAAAAAAGGGGAATATGACTATGGAACCTGCTTGGACCGGGGAGGAAGACGATGTGTGCAGATCCGGAGTATAGTCGGATGGACATTGCGAGGAATATCTAAAGATTCCCTTGTGCGTTCGAGCTGTTACCATGTCACCGGTCCCGGCCTGCGCAAGGGTGAGCCTGCAAAGGAAATGTAAGAAATATTTGTGTGCCGGAGAGCGGTTGAGCCGCGATATGTGGCATGTTCTTGACTTCGCCGGAATGTTTAGTTGAGCCCTGGATGATCCGGGCTATCCTGCGGTGAAGTAGTTCGGACTACTTTGAATGTGTCTGGGGTTTTAGCCATTGACTCGAGATTTGATTGAAAGGTGCCCTCCATTGCTTCTGCTGTGAAAGCGGCGGCGTACTCTGTGGTACCGAGGGAGAGTTCGGCCTCGCCATTAACCGTGATGACGCCGCGCGGACTGGGCATCTTGGTTTTACGGTAGGCATAATGTGGCACCGTGTTGAATCGAGCGAACGCAGTTTTCCCAAGCAGTGCCAGATAATCACTGCGAAAGGGGACGATGTTGAAGATTAACTCTTCGGCACGGTAATTGTCTGGTGATCCAAAGACTACCTCGAGGGCGGTGCAGCCGGTACAGTTGGCCTCCACGCCTGGTATAATACCTCTAAAGGCGGCCTTAGTGGGTTTGATCATCGAATGATCGATGCCCATCTTGCGCACTGTGTCCTGGTAAAGCAGATTTAGACTGCTGCCTCCGTGCATAAGCATATTTACCATATTCATCATTTGGATTTGCTAGAGAGATTTCTTTTGTCTTCCTCTATTCAGTGATCTGGGCTCCTCGTCGCTGGCATCGCTTTGAGACCCCTTATCTTTGTTTTTGGTGCCTAACCTGCCAGCTTGTTTGAAGACCCAACATTCTCTATTGGTATGATTGGCTGTTGTTCCTGGTTTTCCATGAATTTGGCATGGACGGTCGAGTATGCGGTCCAAACTGGACGGACCCGAATTGTCATTTTTGAGTGGCCCTGTCCGCTGACTGGACTTAGAGCTATTAAATCCGGCATTGACTACCGTGTCTTCGGCGCTTTCACCATGTTTGCGGCGTTTGTGTTTGTTGCGCCAGGGTTTGCCGTTGCTATCTCCGGCCTCTGATTTGCTAGTGTTGCTTGCTGTGTTGTTGCTACGAGCCAACCAGCTATCCTCGCCCGTGCAGAAGCGGGTCATGAGTGTCGTGAGGGCTGCCACGGACTTTGGCTTCTCTTGGCCGAGATGTCGGGCGAACCACTCATCACGGATGTTATGTTTAAAGGCCGCTAGGGCTTCGGCATCCGGACAGTCCACAATTTGGTTCTTCTTGGTTAGGAACAAAGTCCAAAATTTCCTGGCTGACTCTCCGAGCTGTTGTGTTATGTGACTTAAATCATCAGCATCCAGTGGTCGCACATAAGTTCCCTGGAAGTTGTCCAGGAATGCATTTGCCAGGTTCTCCCAACTTCCTATGGAGTTTGCCAACAAGCTATTTAGCCAATGCCGAGCTGGTCCTTTGAGTTTTAACGGGAGGTACTTGATGGCATGTAGATCATCCTCGCGGGCCATGTGAATGTGGAGGAAGAAATCCTCTATCCATACCACGGGGTCAGTAGTACCATCATATGATTCAATGTTCACGGGTTTAAACCCTTCTGGGAATTCATGATCCATTACTTCACCAATGAAGCATAGGGGGTGTGCGGCGCCTCTGTGTCGGGCTATGTCACCAGGCAGTTCGTACGAGTCTTGTCTGCTGTGTTCGGCCCGGCCGGATTTGCTTTTGGTATATCCGGCATGACGGTCGTCGTCATGTGTTGGGGCGTGCCCTCGTGATCCGAAGATCGATCTTTTGCGTCCTACTTTGTTTTCCAATACGTCTCGCAGGTCCTGCGTGTTACCCCGGTCCTTGCTGTTTTTGTTTGACTGGCGACGGGGTGCAGGCTGGACTTCGGGCTTATATGCCACTTTGTCCCGGCCACGAGGTGGCCGGTCTGCCGCATCATACGTTGGAGGCACATGTTTTAATGCTTCCTCTTCAAGTTGGGGTAGCAACCTGCGCTTTGGGAAAGTTTTGATTGGGCGCTCGAGTTCGTATTCCTCGGCTCCCAGGACCTCAGACCATCTATCCGCTAGCAGATCTTGCTCAGCTTGAAGCTGTTGTTGCTTTTTCTTCAGGCTTTTTGCTGTGGCCATAAGCCGGCGCTTAAAGCGCTCCTGTTTGACGGGATCCTCAGGCACGATAAATTCTTCGTCGCCGAGGCTCACCTCGTCTTCGGAGAGAGGCATGTAATTGTCATCCTCTGATTCTCCGTCTTCTGCCTGTTCCTTAGGGCTGGCTTGCCCATCTTCCTGCTCGAAGCCTGACTGGAGGGGATTGTCTTCGTCTTCAGCACTATTTGCAGCTTTATTGTCTCCTGTGCTGGTATCACTGTTTTTGCTATGGTGGGGCTTAGAGGGGCGCCGATGATGCTGGTTCTTGGATTGCTTCTCGGGGGGATTATCCTCCGTTGCCTTATTGCCATCGCTTTCTTTGGGGGTCTCCACCATGTATATATCATAAGACGAGGTGGCGTCCAGCGCCCTGTGGCTGGTGGTTCCTGTTCGTCTCCCGCATTGTCGTCCAAATCGTCGATGTCGAGCATGTCGGTTAAGTCGTCGATAGTGGCTACTAAGTGGGTGGTGGGTGGGGAACGAATTTCTTCGCCGTCCTCTTCCCACTCGAGCCGGACATAGTTCGGCCAAGGGTCTCCTGACAAGGAGAGAGACCATAATGAGTTTAGCACATCACCTAGGGGCGAGTGCTGAAAGATATCCGCGAAGGTGAACTCCATGATCGGTGCCCAATCATATTGGGTGGGCACGGACGCGAGTGGTTCGGAGTCTGTTGCCGGGGACGAATCCGAGTGTCCGGCAACACAGGTCTCATAGGAGGTGAAGTCAGCATTTGGCTCTATCGCCACCGAGTGTGCGGCCTCCGTGGCGGGGTCCATCCACCCGTCCTCAGACGGTGCGATCTGTTCCGGTTTGAGGGCCGGGGTAGTTACATGTGTGATCTCCCGAACACTGTCCGACGGCAGAGCTAAATCATGCTCATCGTGACTGTGCGGCACACCTGACATGGGTTCGAATTTGTTGAAGATCAAGTCTCCGCGGATGTCGGCGGTATAATTCAAGCTTCCAAACCTGACCTAATGACCAGGGGCATAGCTCTCGATCTGCTCCAGATGGCCAAGCGAGTTGGCCCGCAGTACAAAGCCGCCGAATACAAAGATCTGTCCGAGAAGGAAAACCTCGCCCTGGATCGCATCGTTGCCGATGATCGAAGGAGACATCAAGCCTTGATTGTGACGGCACAGTAGAACTCTCAATGGAAGCACCAATGTCGGTGTCAAAACCGGCGGATCTCAGGTAGGGGGTCCCGAACTGTGCGTCTAAGGCGGATGGTAACAGGAGGCAGGAGATACAATGTTTACCTAGGTTCGGGCCCTCGCGATGGAGGTAATACCCTACTTCTTGCTTGATTGATCTTGATGATATGAGTATTACAAGAGTTGATCTACCACGAGATCAGAGAGGCTAAACCCTAGAAGCTAGCCTATGGTATGATTGTTGTTGTCCTACGGACTAAAACCCTCCGGTTTATATAGACACCGGAGGGGCTAGGGTTACACAAAGTCGGTTAAAAGGGAGGAGATCTACATATCCGAATCGCCAAGCTCGCCTTCCACGCAAAGGAGAGTCCCATCCGAACATGGGACGAAGTCTTCAATCTTGTATCTTCATAGTCCAACAGTCCGGCCAAAGTATATAGTCCGGCTGTCCGAGGACCCCCTAATCCAGGACTCCCTCACCCCAAGCCAAGGCGGGCGCCCCCTTTAGGGTCCCCCCCAACCCTAGGCGCATGGGCCCTAGGGGGGATGGCACCCAGCCCACTTAGGGGCTGGTTCCCTTCCACATACAGCCCATAGGGCCCTCCGGGGCAGGTGGACCCTCCGGTGGACCCCCGGAACCCCTTCGGTGGTCCCGGTACAATACCGATAAACCCCCGAACACTTCCGGTGACCGTATGATGACTTCCCATATATAAATCTTCACCTCCGGACCATTTCGGAACTCCTCGTGACGTCTGGGATCTCATCCGGGACTCCGAACAACATACGGTAACTGCATACTATTTCCCATAACAACTCTAGCATCACCGAACCTTAAGTGTGTAGATCCTACAGGTTCGGGAATCATGCAGACATGACCGAGACATCTCTCCGGCCAATAACCAACGATGGGATCTGGATACCCATCTTGGTTCCCACATGTTCCATGATGATCTCATCGGATGAACCACGATGTCAGGGATTCAATCAATCCCGTATACAATTCCCTTTGTCTACCGGTATGATACTTGCCCGAGATTCGATCGTCAGTATCCCTATACCTTGTTCAATCTCGTTACCGGCAAGTCTCTTTACTCGTTCCCTAACACATCATCCCGTGATCAACTCCTTGATCACATTGAGCTCATTATGATGATGTCTTACTGAGTGGGCCCAGAGATACCTCTCCGTCACACGGAGTGACAAATCCCAGTCTCGATTCGTGCCAACTCAACAGACACTTTCGGAGATACCCGTAGTGTGCCTTTATAGCCACCCAGTTACGTTTTGACGTTTGGCACACCCAAAGTATTCCTACGGCATCCGGGAGTTGCACAATCTCATGGTCTAAGGAAATGATACTTGACATTAGAAAAGCTTTAGCAGACGAACTACACGATCTTGTGCTATGCTTAGGATTGGGTCTTGTCCATCACATCATTCTCCTAATGATGTGATCCCATTATCAAAGACATCTAATGTCCATGGTCAGGAAATCGTAACCATCTATTGATCAATGAGCTAGTCAACTAGAGGCTCACTAGGGACATGTTGTGGTCTATGTATTCACACATGTATTACGATTTCCGGATAACACAATTATAGCATGAACAATAGAAAATTATCATGAACAAGGAAATATAATAATAACCATTTTCTTATTGCCTCTAGGGCATATTTCCAACATATCCTATGAAGACGCACTTCTCCGATTTGGGTTCGAACTTATCAGGCTGAAGCTTTTTCACATAAGCATCGCAACCCCAAACTTTAAGAAACAACAGATTAGGTTTCTTGCTAAACCACAGTTCATACGGTGTCGTCTCAACGGATTTAGATGGTGCCCTATTTAACGTGAATGTAGTTGTAGCTAATGCATAACCCCAAAACGAAAGTGGTAAATTGGTAAGAGACATCATAGATTGCACCATATCTAATAAAGCACGGGTATGACATTCGGACACACCATTACGTTGTGGTGTTCCGGGTGGCTTGAGTTGTGAAACTATTCCACATTGTTTTAAATGAAGGCCAAACTCGTAACTCAAATATTCGCGTCCGCGATCAGATCGTAGAAACTTTATTTTCTTGTTAAGATGATTTCCACTTCACTCTGAAATTCTTTGAACTTTTCAAATGTTTCAGACTTGTGTTTCATTAAGTAGATATACCCATATCTGCTCGAATCATCTGTGAAGGTTAGAAAATAACGATACCCGCCGTGAGCCTCAACACTCATCGGACTGCATACATCGGTATGTATTATTTCTAATAAGTCAGCGGCTCGCTCCATTGTTCCGAAGAATGGAGTCTTAGTCATCTTGCCTATGAGGCATGGTTCGCAAGTATCAAATGATTCATAATCAAGTGATTCCAAAATTCCATCCGCATGGAGTTTCTTCATGTGATTTACACCAGTATGACCTAAATGGTAGTGCCACAAATATGTTGCACTATCATTATCAACTTTGCATCTTTTGGCATCAATATTATGAATATGTGTATTACTACGATCGAGATTCAATAAACCATTTATATTGAGTGTATGACCATAGAAGGTTTTATTCATGGAAACAGAATAAAAATTATTCTTTGACTTAAATGAATAACCATATTGCAATAAACATGATCCAATCATATTCATGCTCAACGTAAACACCAAATAACATTTATTTTAGGTTCAACACTAATCTCGAAGGTAAAGGGAGTGTGTGATGGTGATCTTATCAACCTTGGAATCACTTCCAACACACATCGTCACCTCGCCCTTAACTAGTATTTGTTCATTTTGCAACTCCTGTTTCGAGTTACAAATCTTAGCAACTGAACCGGTATCAAATACCTAGGGGATACTATGAACACTAGTAAAGTACACATCAATAACATGTATATCACATATACCTTTGTTCATTTTGCCATCCTTCTTATCCGCTAAGTTTTTGGGGCAGTTCCGCTTTCAGTGACCATTTCCTTTGCAGTAGAAGCACTAAGTTTCAGGTTTGGGTCTAGCTTTTGGCTTCTTCACGGGAGTGGCAACTTGCTTGCCATTCTTCTTTAAGTTCCCTTTCTTTCCTTGCCCTTTTTCTTGAAACTAGTAGTCTTGTTAACCATCAAGACTTGATGCTATTTCTTGATTTCTACCTTCGCTGATTTCAGCATCGTGAAGAGCTTGGGAATCGTTTTCGTCATCCCCTGCATATTATAGTTCATCATGAAGTTCTAGTAACTTGGTGATAGTGACTAGAGAAATCTGTCAATCACTATCTTATCTAGAAAATTAACTCCCACTTGATTCAAGTGATTGTAGTACCCAGATATTCTGAGCACATGCTCACTAGCTGAGCTATTCTCCTCCATCTTGTAGGCAAAGCACTAGTCAGAGGTCTCATACCTCTAGACATGGGCATGAGTCTGAAATACCAATTTCAACTCTTGGAACATCTCATATGCTCCATGGCGTTCAAAACATTTTTGAAGTCCCGGGTCTAAGCCCTAAAGCATGGTGCACTAGACTATCAAGTAGTCATCATACCGAGCTTTGTCAAACGTTCATAACGTCTACATCTGCTCCTGCAATAGGTCTGTCACCTAGTGGTTCATCAAGGACATAATTCTTCTGTGCAGCATTGAGGATAATCCACAGATCATGGACCCAGTCCGCATCATTGCTACTATCATCTTTCTACTTTTCTCAAGGTACATATCAAAAAAATATACGAGCTATATCGCGAGCTATTGATCTACAACATAGATATGCAAATACTATCAAGACTAAGTTCATGATAAATTTAAGTTCAATTAATCATATTACTTAAGAACTCCCACTTAGATAGACATCCCTCTAGTCATCTAAATGATCACGTGATCCATATCAACTAAACCATGTCCGATCATCACGTGAGATGGAGTAGTTTTCAATGGTGAACATCTCTATGTTGATCATATCTACTATATGATTCACGTTCGACCTTTCGGTCTCAGTGTTCCGAGGCCATATCTGCATATGCTAGGCTCGTCAAGTTTAACCCGAGTATTCTGCACGTGCAAAACTGTCTTACACACGTTGTATGTGAACGTAGAGCTTATCACACCCGATCATCACGTGGTGTATCGGCACAACGAACTGTAACAATGGTGCATACTCAAGGAGAACACCTATACCTTGAAATTTAATGAGGGGTCATCTTACAATGCTACCACCGTACTAAGCAAAATAAGATGCATAAAAGATAAACATCACATGCAATCAAAATATGTGACATGATATGGCCATCATCATCTTGTGCCTTTGATCTCCTTCTCCAAAGCACCGTCATGATCTCCATCGTCACCATCTTAACACCTTGATCTCCATCGTAGCGTCGTTGTCGTCTTGCCAACTATTGCTTCTACAACTATCGCTACCTCATAGTGATAAAGTAAAGCAATTGCATGGCAATTGTATTCCATACAATAAAGAGACAACCATAAGGCTCCTGCCAGTTGCCGATAACTTTTACAAAACATGATCATCTCATGCAATAACTTATATCACATCATGTCTTGACCATATCACATCACAACATGCCCTACAAAAACAAGTTAGACGTCCTCTACTTTGTTGTTGCAAGTTTTACGTGGCTGCTACGGGCTTCTAGCAAGAACCGTTCTTACCTACGCATCAAAACCACAAAAAAATCGTCAAGTGTGCTGTTTTAACCTTCAACAAGGACCGGCTATAGTCAAATTCGATTCAACTAAAGTTGGAGAAACAGACACCCGCCAGCCACCTTTATGCAAAACAAGTTGCATGTCTGTCGGTGGAACCGGTCTCATGGACATGGTCATGTAAGGTTGGTCCAAGCCGCTTCATCCAACAATACCACCGAATCAAAATAAGACATTGGTGGTAAGAAGTATGACTATTATTGCCCACAACTCTTTGTGTTCTACTCGTGCATATCATCTATGCATAGACCTGGCTCGGATGCCACTGTTGGGGAATGTAGCATGCAATTTCAAAAAATTCCTATGATCACGCAAGATCTATCTAGGAGATGCATAGCAACGAGAGGGGAAGAGTGTGTCCACGTACCCTCGTAGACCGAAAGCGGAAGCGTTAGGTTAACACGGTTGATGTAGTCGAACGTCTTCATGATCCAACCGATCTAGTACCGAACATACGTCACCTCCGAGTTCAGCACACATTCAGCTCGATGACGTCCCTTGAACTCTTGGTCCAGCAGAGGGTGGAGGGAGAGTTTTGTTAGCACGACAGCATGGTGACGGTGATGGTGATGTGATCCACGCAGGGCTTCGCCTAAGCACTACGACGCTATGACCGGAGGAGTAAACTATGGAGGGGGCACCGCACACGGCTAAGAGAACAACGGTTGTGCTATGGGGTGCCCCCTACCCCCGTATATAAAGGAGCGAAGGAGGAGGTGGCCGGCCAGGAGGGGCACGCCATGGGGGGAGTCCTACTAGGATTCCACTCCTAGTAGGATTCGTCCCCCCTCTTTTCCTTTTTCATCGGAGGGGGAAAGGAAGGAGAGGGAGAGGGAGAAGGAAAGGGAGGCGCCGCCACTCCCCTAGTCCAATTCGGACTCCCATGGGGGGGCGGCCACCCCTTCCGGGCTCCCCTCTCTCTCCACTAAGGCTCATGTAGGCCCAATATTTCCCCCGGGGGGTTTCAGTAATCCGGTAAAATACCCGAACCACCCGAAACCATTACGATGTCCAAATACCACCTTCCAATATATCAATATTTACCTCTCGACCATTTCGAGACTCCTCGTCATGTCTGTGAACTCATCCGGTACTCAGAACAAACTTCGGTCACCAAAACACATAACTCATAATACAAATCATCATCGGACGTTAAGCGTGCGGACCCTACGGGTTTGAGAACTATGTAGACATGAACGAGACACATCTCCGATCAATAAGCAATAGCGGAACCTGGATGCTCATATTGGTTCCTACATATTCTACGAAGATCTTTATCGGTCAAACCGCAATAAGAACATACATTATTCCCTTTGTCATCGGTATGTTACTTGCCCGAGATTCGATCGTCGGTATCATCATACCTAGTTCAATCTCATTACCGGCAAGTCTCCTTACTCGTTCCGTAATCCATCATCCCATAACTAACTCATTAGTCACATTGCTTGCAAGGCTTATAGTGATGTGCATTACTGAGAGGGCCCAAAGATACCTCTCTGATACTTGTAGTGACAAATCCTAATCTTGATCTATGCCAACCCAACAAACACCTTCAGAGACACCTGTAGAGCATATTTATAATCACCCAGTTACGTTGTGACGTTTGATAGCACACAAGATGTTCCTCCAGTATTCGGGAGTTGCACAATCTCATAGCCAGAGGAATATGTATAAGTCATGAAAAAAGCAATAGCAATAAAACTTAACCATCATTATGCTAAGCTAACGGATGGGTCTTGTCCATCACATCATTCTATAATGATATGATCTCGTTCATCAAATGACAACACATGTCTATGGTCAGCAAACTTAACCATCTTTGATTAACGAGCTAGTCAAGTAGAGGCAAACTAGGGACACTCTATTTTTTCTATGTATTCACACATGTACTAGGTTTCTGGTTAATACAATTCTAGCATGAATAATAAACATTTATCATGATATAAGGAAATATAAATAACAACTTTATTATTGCCTCTAGGGCATATTTCCTTCATCTATCACACCCGATCATCATGTGGTGTCTCAACACGACGAACTGTCGCAACAGTGCATACTCAGGGAGAACACTTATACCTTGAAATTTTAGTTAAGGGATCATCTTATAATGCTACCGCTGTTGTTGGGGATATAACTATTAGGTATGACCCGCCCAGGAGGGGCCGGGTTATACCAATGGCGGTTCATCAATTGGAAGCCCATGAAGTTGTTGAAGATGGCGGTTCATGAAGCAGACTTATTAAAGGGCCCAAAGCCCAAAGGCGGTTTAAGGTCCATAGGTGTAAACCGCCATATATGTATGACTTGTATTGTAAGGCAAGTGTAATTAGTCACCGGGCCGGACACGTTGTTTATGAGCCGACCGGGACTCTATAAGCCGCTGGGCGTCAACCTGTGTGTATAAAGGGACGACCCGGCGGCGGCTTAGGGCAAGAGGCAACACATCGAGAACTAGGTCAAGCGTATCCACTCCCTGGTAATCGAGGCATAAGCAATCCCACTTCAAACTGGATTAGGCTTTACCTTCACCACAAGGAGCCGAACCAGTATAAAATCTTTATGTCCTTTGCCCCGTTTAACCCCTTTAAGCTAACCCTGTTGCAATAACTCCATGACTAAGTCCTTTTGCTAGGACATCTTCCGTGACAAATCCATGACAGTTGGCGCCCATCGTGGGGCCAGCACACGGTGGTTTCGAGTTCTTACATGGCAACTTTGAAGGGATCGGGCCGGATGACCAAGAGTCGTCGCGGCAAGCTCTACATCGACAACGCAGGCTGGGGCCCCGAGGCCGGCTCAATCGAGTACGGGTATCGGGTCCCCTTCAGCGGAATTCACGTCTTCATCGGCAATATCGGTGAACCGGGCCCTGAGCTAGACATCTGCACCGACCTCATCAATACGGCTCAGCGTGCACGACCCGCCCGGGTGCAACCCGCCGTGAAGCACGCCTTCGTCGGATTCATCCATGGGGCGGAATTTCAGGAAGGGTTCGTATTTGGCGGTGAGACGGCCATCTATTCTGATGGTGAGTCGTCCACGGGCGAGATTACTTCATTGTATCAACTGCAAGACGGCAGGCTTGGGGGCTGTTTCGATGTTCATAGTATTCCTGTGACGCCCGGATAATCAAGCTACCGTAATCCCCTATTAATGATGCCTTGTCATAAAAGATTACTGTTGCTAATCTCACTTAGATTCAAAACCGGTTTAAATTCAAATTAAATTACAAGTCAAATAATTATTAGTTCGAACAGTAAAACAAAAATGTTCGTTATGTCCCAAATATTCTCTAAGAAATTTTCATGAATTAACAAACATCATTTGATTATTTTAAATGCCCTTAAGGTATTTAAAGTTGGACCAGCAGCACTTAAGTGAGCCATTTAAATTCAAGGCTACTTTTGAACAACTCCATTTGGCCCCAAACCTTTTGTGCAACCCTGTAATGATGTCTATTATTTATATGCCAAATATCATAATTAAACAAAGATCATTGGCCAGCAAAACAAAATAGAAAACATTAGTTAAGCCAAATACAAAAAAAAGAGGAAAGAAAGAAGTGCTACTGTAACTTGGCCTGACCAAAGCCACAGTGCGGCCCAGCCCACCTAGCAGGCCTTCTCCTTTCTCGCTACAGGATGGGGAGGCAGGGGAGGTCGTGGAACACATCCATGGTGCCATGGAGGTGGATGGCCACCACTTGCCCCTCCCCAACCCTACTTAGGTGTTTCCCCGAAATCCTAGCTCGCCCTCTCCCATTCCCCTTTGATCCCCATCGTCCCCCCTCTCCTGTGGGTCGACTTTTAGATCGCAAGCTCACGCGGTCACCACTTCCTCGCCGTCGTTGACGCGTCCACCGACCTCTCCGGCGGGCGGGAGCACGTCCTGGACGTTCGTCGCGCTCGTCCGCGTCCGTTCTGAGCATCGGAGCTAGGAGGGGAGCTGCATAGCCATCGCCATCAACCTCGTCTTCTCTGCTTCGGCCATCGCATGTCATCGCCGTCGACCTACACCACCGCGACCTCACCGGCCTCCTAGAGCATGGCGTCGGACCCGCAGTGAGCCTCTCCGCAGGTTTTCCCCCTTCCCGTCCTCGATCTATCCTCGTAGACGCCGTAGGCCGTCGTCGCCGACCTCGCGCTCACCATGTGTTGTCTCCGCCCGACGGACCTCCCTGGCCGCGCCCCCTGCCCATGGCCACGCCCGGCCCGCACCCTGGGCTTCCCTAACTGTGCCTTGCTGTGCGCCCAGCCCTTACGCCGGCCGCTCCCTGCTCACGCGCCCGCGCCCACGTGCCTCCCGCGGGAACTGCTGCTGTGCTAACACTGCTGTTGCCCGCGCTGCAGTGGCTTGGTACTGTCGCCGGAGGCTGCTCGCTTGGCCACGCCCGCGCACGCGCGCACCCGCTGCCGCTCGCGCCCGAGCGCTCCGGCTCGCCTCGCCTCCTCCTTGTGCTGCCCGCCTCCTCCAACCGCGCCGACGCCCTGCTCCTCTACCGTTGCAGCCATCCAACACCACCCGCTGCCCCCGCTGCATAGCCTCCCCCCGCCTAGCGACGCCCCCGCCCCGCTCGCCTGCCACGCGCGCGCC